>NW_006800173.1:972018-991052 GCF_000485575.1 Poecilia formosa
ACACACACACACACACACACACACACACACACAGCCACACCTAAGGAGAATTTAGAGAGATCAGTTAACCTGAAAGTCATGTTTTTGGGCTGTGGGAAGAAGCCGGAGTACACTGACTGAACCCACGCGCGCACAGGGAGAACATGCAGAAAGACCCCAGGCCTGGAATTGAACTCGAGGCAACAGGTCTACCAACTGCACCACTGTATGTCCAACATGACTCCAATATGACAGTTTTACTTCACAATTTGATTATTTCATATTTTGTCTCTTTAAGAAGCTCCACTTTCAGAATGTCATCACAATATCCACCAGATAACACAAGCCAAATTCAATACTCAAGTCTTTGCAATTTTGATCTAAATTACTAATTTTATTAATAATTGCCTTAAGCAATTATATTTTTTCAATCCAAATTTGACTTCTATTAAAGCACAACACTTGGATTGAGAAGTTAAGTAGTTCATATGATAAACCACTAGGCTTCATAGTAGTAGTAGTCATTCAAGGATTTCTCAAAGCAACACTTCAGGTATGTTTTGGATGAGAGAATAACATTATGATATTATTTAAAGCTAAAGAAAAAATACTTATTTTACATTACTTCTGGAGTGCAGGTTTTGGTTTTAAGGTAACATTCAACATGTATGTTTGGAGTTCATTTAAAAGATTATTGGAGCATTCTTCCCATAGTCTACCATAGAGTGTATGCCAGATATTTAGAATCTTAATGCACAGTTGCCAGGATATTTTAGACTGAGACCAAATAACCCTACAGAAGCTCATATTTAGTCTGGAGCCAACTGAAAAATAATGAAATTTACATTTAACGGTTCAATGAGCATTTAATTGGGATTTACTGCCTGGGGCATTGCCTCTTGACTTTGACACCTACCGCGATATAAACATAGCAAGGCTATGCTTTGCAGTCCTGGCCTCTGCAATTGGCAGAAAAATGATGCTTTTGTTGCACTTAGAGTGGCTGAGAGGCTACTAGAAGTGACTGATTAGTAGCATAATGAGATATAATAAATTTATATATTGTGAATCATACCATAAGACAATACATTTTCTGTCTCCTCACAGCTGGTTGTTATTGCTGCATTTGAAAATAAAATGCAACGTTTACCTAAATGTGTTTTTTTTATTTTTATTTTATTTTTCTTTTGTATTTTTGTGCAGTACTCATTTATAGAAAAAAAAAATGAGATAAAAGCCATAGGAGAAAGGGACTTTAATTCTATCAAAATAGATAAAACCAGGCAAAGAAGGGGCATTAAACAACTAGCTCTTAATTATCCTCACTTACTTGATGTGACTTATGCAAGACACTTAAAAATGGAATAAGAAACGACTAAAAACAGGACATCTGTGCAGGCACCTGTTTCAGGTCAGTATCACCTGTGCATGTCAACCTTTTGTTGGTTAATCCTGATGGTAAGAAGTCCCAGGGGACTGTCTGCAGCTTGAAAAATTAGTTGCTTTCTGATGAAAAGTACAGCACAAAGTAAACATATTTCACCTGTTTGACAGCCTTCAGTAACCAGTGCACTCAGATTTTTGCTACTGCCTTTATTTTTTGCTCGGAGTTGTGCACTGGAGTCAATCAGATTATGTAATAGGTGTCAGACGTGTATGGTCAAAATAATATTTGTTTCTTTAGTTCTACACACAAACATTCTGCAATTATTAAGGCTCATAACAATGTTGAATTCATTCAGTATAGGTGTGACTACATTTTTTAAATCATTTTTGTCACATCACAAAATATAGTTTGGTCACATAAGTGACCAAACTATATTTTGGTCACTTATTGGTTCATTGGCTAAACAATGAACCAATAAGCAGTAGGAGACTTTTTGTGTATTATTTTCTAGTAATGACCTTAAGATCCCTGCCATCACCTTACATTTCTATATTGAAGACATTTGGATATTTGAGCTGTGATATCAGATATGAGGATATAAGGATTATGGAGGAAAGATATCCACCATTCCCAGTGACCTTGAATGGTAAAAAGAAACCTATATCTATTTTTGTTTCTGCACCAGCTTTACAAATCAGTCAGTTTTTTCAAGGAGGTTAAGAGTTGTCATCAAGAACCAGAAACCGAATCTGTGTGCCTTTCCACTTGAAGATTTCCTATGTTTATAAATGTAAGTAAGGAAATGCTGATCTATAGCTTTTTATTTTCTGTGTTTTTGTGAATGTGAATGTGCGTGTGCGAGTGAAAGATGACATTTGGTGTAACCTACCTCAAAACCCTTGAGCTTCCTGAGTTGAGAGCTCTTCCAGGACTAAATTAAAATGTCAGTAACTTCTGACCAGGACGATTATAGGATCTGTTTTTGACCTGGTCTGGTGCCAGTGGCCCTCCCACAACTAATAAAAATGACCTTTTAAATGCAATTTATCCCCAAAGTATTTTGAAAGGTTAAACATCTCCTCTCTGCTTACTATTCTGTGTGTGGATTCTTGACTATTTGCCAACTCAAATGAAATGTGAAAGTCAAAGCTGTCTTTCATTGAGCCAATTTGATGCAGCTTCTTTTTGATGAAAATGGGATGTGGGCTGTAGTTGTAGGATTTAATAATCCATCAAAGGTAAGAAATTGAATCCAAAGATTGTCAAGGGACTTCAGAGAGAGGACAGAAATTTGCATTTCATTCACCTGCAACAAAAGACAGAAAAACAAATATGCAAATACATTTTAAGTAGCATAACTGAGTCAAATTTATGTTGATTTAAATCTCATCTAATATTTTAAGCAGCATTCAGTCAATCCAACTGAAAGTTTTTTTGAAAAGAAATTTTATTTAGTTGTAGCAATTTATGCATTTCATCAAATCCTGATTTCTTTAAAAGAAGTATTCTGGTGAGCTGCATAACTCTGTGTTGGAATGTTTGCTACGTTTTCTCTCTCTTACTTTTAAGAATTTGATCCCAGATTCCTTATAATAGGTGTTCTCTGTATATCACAATAAAAATCAAATCATCAGGGGGTTTCTACAATGTCAGCATGTTGCAGTTATTCTGTTTTTGCCTTTCTGGCTTGGTTCTGCTCTCTGCTTTTTTCAGAGACTCGTGTTTGAATATAAACATTAAGAACATAATAAGGAAATCTTATACTTTGGACAAATCATTTTTGATCAGCCTTTGGTTTTGATCGCATAGAAAGATACATAATTTAACATAGATAATTCTCTATTTGTGAATGCCCAGCACATGCAAGTTCAGAAACATTTAAAACAAACTTTTTTATGCACATCAAATGGGTGATGAAGAAAAGTGATGGAAACAAAGGGTTATGAAGGTTACCTCTTGCAGCTCAAGAGTAACCGCAAAGTAACCACTCTGACACTACTCTTGGGCCACAGAGGCCTTCTGCTCCCTGTAAGGGAAATAGATCTTACAGAATGCCTCTGCAAAGACATTTGTAATCTAAACCTCCCTGCTTGTGATCTACTTCCATTGGGCTGTTTTATCTCCTCTTCAGTTGAAAGTCAGGTATTGCAAAAAGAAAAATAAAAGGTTCTTGGATATGGTTCATTGTGCATATTTAAAAAGAGACCCTTGTTCTATGTACTATTTCCCAGAGGATCTGGACCCTCGGTTACTGAGAAACATTTTTGCTGGAGGCATAGACTCTATTGAAGTTTTACCTAATCACTAATGTTTGGCTATGACGTATACAATGTGCCACTTTGACTGTGAAGTGAAAAGTGCGAAGCCGAATGAGATGTCAGCAAGGAAAACTGACTGGCTTTGCTCATTTCCTCGCTGCCATTACCAAACTACAGGCAGACTACAGTTCAGGCCAGTTCAGAAAATGTATGTCATCTTTCTAAAGTGCTCCTTTTGTATGCTGATTGGCCTGGTTGGAATTCAATCAGAGAAATTGTGTTCAATGGGAGAAATCCCAGACAGAGCACTGAAGAGAGATGAGAATAGACTCTATGCCATGCTGGCCTAATTTCTGTTTGAATCAACTGAAATTTTAATTTCACAGACTAAAGACAATCAAACTATTACTCCAAATGATCATGTGGGTAATCAAGGTACCTACTCTACATAGTGCGTTGCTTTCCAATCAAAAACACTTTCAAAAATAGAACTTCATCACTAGGTAAAAACATACAGAGTAGCTACATCACAATTCAAAAGAAAACTATCTTAATTTTTTAAGTTCCTTGGAAAAGAAACCCTTCAAAAGCAATTTCAGCTCTTGTTTAATTTGACATAGTTTGTCTTTTTCCTTCAGTCATTACTTTCTCCAGCTTGAGTTTAAAGCTTAATGGAACCAGACGTCAGTTTGATGTGAAATAAACAAGAACTGTTTCATATGTTAAAAGTTTTTAAGAACCTTGATTTTGGAAGGCATTGTTTCTCACTAACAAGTCAGTGTAAGTTTGTTTGTATATTTTCATTGAAAACAAGATGTAATAGAAATGTTTATCCTGCTTTGTGATGTTTTAATTTATTCTCAGAACACTTCAAACTAGAGACATTCTAGCCTGGGGGATGCTGAGCAATAAGATGTTTCAGACCTTATTTTGTCTCATTCATCCAGTAAAAAGGGGTTAACATTTGAAACAGCAAATAATCATCTTTGTTTATTTGTTTTACACATACCTTCTAATGTGACACTTCAGGGCTGCAGGCAGGCCTGTCAAGAACCCATTAGCTTTTCCTTTACAGCCAGCAAAGACTTTGCAATGCAGAAGTCTAGAATTCATTGTTGAAAAAAATATCTATACTGAGGTGAAATCTTCTGCTCTTAAGTATTATCAAAATGTACATTAATGCTGGCATCAGAAAAATGTGCTTTACAAAGAGCACTCATCAAATCCCATTTTATTAGATCTTAGCTTTTGGGTTCTTCCACTGGCAACAGTCTGAGAGGAACGTTTTCATCTCGCCTTTATTTTTTTTATTTTTTGAAAAGGAATATGGAATATTAATTTAGCTAAACATAACACAATTCCACAAAGTGAAAGTCCACCCTGAACACTTCTGAGCCCACTCACTGGAATCTTTAGACAAGGTTAATGCAAACTTCCTTTTACTGCAAGGCAAAATCTAAATTTGCATTTGCAGATGTATCTCTATTATTGAAGCTGATTTAATATGCTATTTAATTTCATTTTGCTGCTCTTGACATTTATAGACTCAGGTATTCTGGTTCAAGTCTACTCTGAATCTCCAGAGTCAGATCCAAACATGGAGAAGCAGCATTCAGTTTTTGTGTACCACAAATATCTGGAACAAACTTACCACAAACTGTAATGTTTGGAGTAAGTGCTTTAACTGTAAAACAGCTAAAATTATGTCCTTTAGCTGTTAAATAGCAAAAAAAAAAGAATATGTGTAGCAATATGTGTACACATAGGTAATATCCTATTACCTATGTGATATTCTATTACCTATTCTATTACCTACATGTAGGTAATATAATATAACTGAATAAAGTAAATAAGATATAAGCAACTCTGCCTCTTTAAATTTGATGCAATACACCCTCAGCATATCTTTAACTCAGAGGGGTCTAAAGTCAATCCTCAAGGGCAGGCATATTGAATTTCTTTTGTTCTCTCTGGTTCAACACACCTGAATTAAATGATGGCTCGTTAGCAGGCCTCTGCAGAACATTGATACACTGAGGAGGTAGCTACTACCAGGTTTTTGAACTAAAACTAAAACATGCAAGTTGCCAGGTTTGGACGCCCCTGTTTTGACATCAAAGTTTGAATCTGCGTCTAACTTTCCATATTGAACCCAAAGTACACAAAGAAAATGACTGAAGTTCCAAAAAAAAAACATTTTAATCAGCAATAGAGGTGGTAAATCTTTTTATCGGAGCGCTTAAAAAGTAACTCAGATTCTGTAATCTGAGTTACTTTTTAAGCGCTCCGATTCAAATGAGGCATATTGATTTTTCCTGCTTTTGGTAACTTGTGATTTTCTCTATTTGCTGTACATATTGTACCATCCTTTGACTGAGGGGTGTACTGACCCTGATGACTCTTGCAGAAAGCTTGAGAGAGAAGACAGTGAAAAACATTATTGAAGTCAACGGTGTTTCCAGACTCAGTGAACCCATCTTTCTAGAGTCCATCATGTTTCAAGGGAGTCAACCAACCAAACTCAGTGATTCTGCTACATTTCTGAGTTCTCTGTCTTCCTCTTAGTCCACATCTTTAGTTGCATCTTTTTCATTTTATGTAGGAGACAGAAATATAGATCATCTGTAGTTTGACACCATCCTCTATAACGCCACCTACTTGTATGTTCATTCGGTGGTAGACACTGTTCACTGTCGATGGCTTAGTAAATGTTTCAGCTAAAAATAATGTAGCAACAGTCAGCATTAGGATTTAGGATCCAACTTAAGGGGGACCTCAGACTCATGATTCCTGAGTTAGCACAAAGGCTCAAGTAATTAATCTCGTTGAATGAGGAAACAGCCAGCTTTGATCAACATGGAGATAGCAATTTGGTTTTCCAAGTGCTAGATACACTGTTGGCTCAGAAAGTGAAGTTGTAAACAATGTAATGAATGACTGCAGTAACAAGCCTCTCAATTCAACACAAACAATTTCTGAGGAGAATGGCTGTATTTCTTCATTTTAAATTATTATTATTATTATTATTATTTTATATAGCTTTTCCCCCCAGAGTGAATCTGTACTAAAAAAAAACAAAAAAAAAAAAAAACATTTTTCTTGCGCTGCTAGACGGTGTCGTCCCTTAGGATGCATCATTTATGATAATTGTGTTTACCCTTTTGGACTTTTGAGTCTGCTTCATCACTCTCATCTCTCAGCCCTTGCGTTGCCAAGTACAGGATAGTTTCAATTATCCTCATTTCAAGGGTCTTTCAATTATTAAAGAGGTTCTGAAAATGGAGGTTGGTTCTACAGAGCCTTTGATGTTAGGGCTACATTTTGTTCCCTAATGAAGCTTATGTACCTTTTAGGGTTTGTTGTGGTGTAAGATGTGCTAGAGCTGATGGCAGACAAAACCATTATTTACAGCCCACATGTGAGCTGCTTGTATAAACCCAGATGTCATAGAGTGTGACATGTGGCAGACATGCTACAATACTCTCTAGTCATGTTTAATCTCCCATCTAGGGAGACTGCCTGAACTCATAGCCATTTCACACTTGGAAAACAAAAACCCTGATACTGTCATCAGAACCCTTTTTATTTTATGCACTTTAGCTTTTTGCTGCCAGATTTTTAATGTAACTATTACTGAGGTCAGCATGAAGAAAACAAAAATAAACAATCTTTCTTGAAGGCCAAATAAATACATTCAAAGACACCATAATCAAATCTACATAACAAAGAAACAGCTCCAACCACACTGATGAGCCAAAGACCTTGGCTTTTATCCACACCTTCACAGGTGCAACTGTTTAAGATAATTAGGATAACTAGCACCGTTAAGCACAACAAAGCTCTTCCAATATATATGACCTTCAACCATGAGGAAATGTGTACCAGTGACTCTATTCTGACATTGTGAAGAATGCCTGAAATAATTTTTTTACCTGATCTTTTTCAACATGTGTCTCTAAACATGTGTTGGAAAGAAAGCTACTAGACATTTCTGGAAAATCAATTAAATTCATTTTGGAAATGTTTGTCACGTATAAACCAATGTGTTATGTTCAGTTTGTGGAATTGTTTTGCTGTTTCATTGGAAATTAATAAAATATACCCTCCCAAAAAACAAGCCTCCACACAACTCTGTTGAAATATCATAAGACACAAGGCAACTGATTAAAATTCTACTAAATATCCATTTTTGTTTTTCCTGTTTTATCTTTATTTTTCCATTTTATTTGCATTACTTTAATCTTTAAGAAGTGTTCAATTGTATTCTGTATGCCTGCAGTAAAAGTAGTTAGCATGTAACTGAGGACACTGCTTGGATTTTGAATTACCACAACTCATCAAAGCCTTTATTTAATCCATATACTCTGATCAATGTGTTCCATTATGATGATTTTCAAATCCCCTCAAAGTTTCCTGCAGAGCTGCAGGATTGTTTGTTATTTCCACTGAAAATGACCAGTAGGCACATAGACTTATTAAAGCCCAGTGGGGGGTCATTGGAGTCGAACTCTGCCTCAAATATAAAAACTTTGAGCCTTTAGTAACTCCAGTGCAACTTGAATGTTTCAGAACTCATGTCAACATTTGTCAAACGTTCCAGAGACACTATGGAATTCACTTCACTAATGCCAGAAGACTGGGTAGTTTCTTCTGTCATCTTTTGATATCAACCCAAATACACAATGAAAAATAATATTCTTTAACTGTAAATTTCTATTTTCTTTTAACAAACTTTATACCTGTGGAAAATCCTTCAGTGTATGTCCATTATCAATTGTTCAGCTGAGTTCATATTGACAGTGTGTATTTAGTGAAAAAAGACACCAATCAGCAGTATCAATAAAATTGTCTGGATCACAGCTTAAAATTATAAATTTGACTTATGAGCCATATTTTCTGCCAATTCTGAGTTTCCAGAATACCTGAAGATATTTCCCACATTTCCCATCCAATGAGGAGACAGATTAAAGTATAAATTTCAAATATGGAAAACTGTAGAGCTAAAATGTAAAAGATGCAAAGAAGTTTCCTGTTTCCAAAGAAAAGACTTTAATTACTACAGTACCAACACATCGAATCCACAGCAGTATCTTAATTTTGCTATTTGGAGATTGCCACTGCTGTAGCTTCAAAGATCACTTGATGGTAAATGTTCAAAGCATCATGGGTTACAAGATATCACAGAATTCTAATTATACCATTGACCAACCTCCTGCAACTTTTTAATACTCACCTAATTTTGTTATACTTTTCTAATAACTCAAACAGCAGAAATTCCTTTGCAATATTTCTACTGGTTTCTATAACCCCAGCACATTTAGAATAATATTCACTGCGCTAATTTCATAAATTACATGAGAGCATGCTGTGTAGATCCACAATACCAGTGGGTGTCTGACATCCTTTTATTCATAACTGCAGTATAAAGAAAACAAAGTTAGATGCATGGTAAAATTATGCAACACCATGCCGTGAAACATCTGATTATGTCTAAGATTCAGATTAAAGAGAGGTAGGTGGGCTTTGTGTTGTTTGTTCTACTTTGATTCCAGTATGTTTACTTCTTTTAGAAAGGAACATGCATTAATTGCAAAAGCTTAAATAAGAGAAATAATTGAAAGGCATGTTTTATTATATCAAATATCAATTATGGCAAAGGGCTGATGTTGGACTGCACAATCATCCTCTTCACAGGTTTTACGTCATCTTTTATTTATTAACTTTTCTTAATATTTACTGCAGATCCATTCAGTAAATTAAAATACTATGGAAATGTTATCATTGAAAAATTGCATTAAATAATAAAAAAAAAAAAAAACATTGTTCCAAATTCAGGCTTACACTTTGAGGAATGTACTGGAAGGTCACTAGTTTTTATTTTAAATGCACTTATTGAGTGAACCTTTTTATATGTAGACATATACATTTGATTGTTTCTGCTTTACATCAGGCCAATAAGGGTTATACTGAGCCAAGATTAGTGGAAAATGTATTTTCATAACTTCAGCATTAGAGGAAATGGTGACAGTTGCTATATGTTGAGAAAAGCTGTGTGCTTTAATGAGCCTTTTTATGGCCTCTAACATAGAGGTGGACAATTTTAAACGATGGCCCATGGAGCTTACTTCTAAATTATTCAAAAAGTGGTGTTTTAGCAGTATCTTCTTGTAGAATCCAGTCTATTGTTTATAAAACATGTTGTTCATTCAAATTTTAATGGTGCCCAGTTGTGAACTCAGAATATTTGAGTCTGCTCTCAGCAAGTGGGTGATTGTGCAACACTTTTTACTGAGAGCAGGCTTTCTTTGTAAGCTTTTCTGAAAGCAGACTACAAATTTGTCCTTCCTCAGAGGAATTGCATGGCTTTAGGAGGCAAATTACTCAAGGGCCGGTCGATTACAGAACACAAATATCAAGAAAGTAGTAGTCGGAGGTAAATTACACTGATTTATGCAAAAATGAAGCAATAAAGCATTTTAAGACTTTGTTCATATTATTTATATTTGTCATTGTTCAAGGTTGTTTTCAAATACAGAAACACACAATATCTGCTTTGCTCTGAGGATGATTCTTCTTTGTTTTGTTCTTTACTGGTTTCATAATTTTTTCCAGAACATTGATTTCTGTACAACTCTAACTTTTTACATCATTAAAATAGACCAAGATGATGTGAGACAGAGTTATAGAAAAGCCTTAAGCACCAGTGTAAAGACCGGAAAATGAGTGTTGTCAGCCAGAAATCTTACCCGTCTCATTGCTATTGATCAACTCTATTCTCGCTGGGCAGAAATATTAAGGTCATTTTGTGCTATGACGCAGTAAAACCTTGAATGATGTTATTTGATGAAAAGGCTGCCTCAGCCCTGTCAGTGTTCCTGCAGTGATTTGGTCTCTAAATGAGGGTGAAACTTGTCTAACTTGATATTGGGCTTTGGTGCTAGAGCTTTGTCACATAAGAACAACTCCTCAGATTCCTCTTTTTTATGAGTCAATGCATTGTCTTTCTCCATGATAATTTGCATTTTTGTTCCCCTTTTTCTTGTATGTCATCTATAACTGACTTTCTAAGTTCAATAACAAATATAACAGAATAAACCTCTGTGGCTGAACATATCTTAATGTTTTGGATTTAGGAAACCTAATACTGTTATCGAGCTCTTTCTTATGTTTAGTTCTACTTCTAATGAGCCTCGTATCACTCTTTTTTTTTTTTTACCAAATATTTTTCTTTGTGTTTTCCTAATAGCAGATCCTAACCATTTTCACTCAGAGATGCTTCTGCTGATTAGTCTCATCTGTTCCTCCCAAGTCATTTGTTCCTGCCAAATAGTATACCTTGCTCTTAAAGTTTCCAGATAATACCAAGAGATTAAAAAGAAGAAGAAAGTAAAGTCAATGCTTATCTGTGATGGACATCTAACTAAAGCACTGATGTACTTGGGTCATGTGCTCCTTATTTTGGTATTCAAAACAACTTTAAAGCTATCTCCACCTGTTGTTTGACCCAGGTTTTCTTTCCCTGGGTGCTTAGAATTGATGAGTGTGTAAGCCAGGTCTTCCATCACAAGCCTCTACCTCATTAAAATCATTTACTCTATCAGCACATTAACAAGCTGCACTTAAAGAGCTGGGGATGAAAGAGCAGATGAAGTGGGTTATCCTGACACACTTGTGCATAGTCTGTAAAGATTTAGCAGTCATTCGTGTGTGTTTCAACGTGGCATCAGCCCCAACAGGACAAGTTGAGAAAGAAGTGGCTCCAGGCTGTGTAATTAGACTGAGAGCTTAATTAAGTTTGTGTATTTCAGTAGAGAGGGTGTCACATTACAGCTGACCTTTGCAATTGTGAAACTTAGCTAAGGATACCCCCCACCCCAGTTTTAACTATACACTAATGTAATTTTTGATATAAACCTGAACAGGGAGGTGTAAAGAAACACTTTTTGAAAGACTATCAATGCTAATAAGACATTGTTTTATATTTGGATGAAGTGAGAATAGAACTGATTTTATAGGAATTTATGAATAACACAGAGTCAGATCTAAGTTATGCTGCAAGTGGACCAACCTGGAATGTATAATTGTATCATTTTTATAATCAAGGGATTGAGTGCATACTGGTTGAATTGCTTTTAACCAGCATCTGACTGGATGCAATTGTACGAGAGTGATTTTGATTGTACTGTATATGCTGAATGTTAAAAAATAAAAGATTCAAAGAGATCATGGAATAACACCTATTTATTTTTTTTTCATTTAAATAAATAGAGCAATCTCATGGAATAAATTAAATTGAATCACATTCAACCAGATTCTCCTCAACACAAATGAACAAGGTAGAAAGCTTTATACAAAAGATTAACACAAAAAGAATGAGCTCCTACAACAATGATTGTCTGTGAGAGTGTCATGCACTATGTAATGTGGGAATGCTGTTTTCATTATACATTGATATTTTATTAAACATAAAAAAAAAAAACACTTTTGCAACCTCTGAATTAATGGGACGTTCAATAATCTGTGTATAATCCATTCATTTATTGGCTTTTGCTTATTTTATACTGGGCCTCTGGGGTAACAGGTCTCAATAGAAACACTCTTCAGTTCATTCTGGAGGATCCCAATGCATGTCCTTTCCACAATGAATATGCAGGCCCTTGTGTAATCTAGATCTGCCCTGTGGACCTCAGCTTGGTGAGACATGCCCAGAAAACCCTTCCAAGAGTTGTTGGGGATGTCTCAGAAACCCTTCTGATGCATGGTGGGCATGTCTCACCAAGCATATCTATTTGGTGAGATATGCCCAGAAAACCCTTCAAAGGGAGGCACAAAGGCTTATAAAATAATACAAGTTCCCTGTTTATGCAATTCCTGAAAATGTCAGTCATTACCTAAGAAAATGTATAGCCAGAAAATTCTATTTGAAAACAACATAAACTATAAAACACAAAATTTAGATATAACCATTAAAATGCGAATACTGCATAAACAACAAAACAACATCCATCCATCTGTTACCTTGGGTTATCGGAGGCATGTGGCCTGTGTACCAGGTCCAGGAGAAAACGTCTCTCTGCCCAGCAACACTGTCCAGCTTATTTTAGAGGACTTCAGTGTATTTCTATGCCAAAAAGGATTCTTAGTTACTCCAGCAGGTTTGGAGCCTGTCTTGTGGTCTCATCCTAGTGCAAAATTCCTGGAAAATCTCCACAGTGAGGTGCAGAAGGCATCCTAAACAGATTCCAGAACCGCCTCTGACTCCTTTTGAGGAGGAGCAATAGCTATAATTTGGGATCCTCAGAATAATCAAGCTTCTCTCCCTATGTCTAAGGTTGATTCCACCTACCTTTCAGTCGATGATTATTTTGTCAAGAGTTTTGCCTTTTGTCTCAGAACCCTCCTCCTCGCAACAAACTACCCACCTTCCTGCAAACAAGGCTCCAATCCATCCTGCCACTAGTGAGCAAGGCACCTAAGTCACTTCTTCATTGTCAAGTCAACTGCTCAAAGTAGAGCCTATTCCCCAACTCAGATGGTGCAGTTCACTTCTTTTCAGTTGAGAATCATGGCCTTACACTGAGAGGTGTGGCGTGGTAAAGAGAAGTCATCACTCAGACTTGCCTGTACAGCAAACAAAGCTGGTTTATCGGTTTTCACAGCAACTTTCAAAATGACAGCCTTTCCATCAGTCTCTTTGCTCCATCCAGGAGTTCAGCTATATACACACACTTCAAACTCCACCTTCTCAATTCAAATCAGCCTATCACTTCAGGCTGATAGGCTGATTCTGGAAAGAACAGGAAAAGACAACATAGAAGTTGACGTTCACATAAGAAACAATTACTTCCAATAATGAAATATCAAACAAACATCCTATGTCTGCATAGTTGAAGTCATTTTATTATTTTAAATATTTTAACTTTTTTCAGACTCTCAACCAATTTAACTCTGGCTCTTATCAACTCACTTCGTCTTAAGAAGCTGGAGTCATACTGTGTTTCAGCTAAAGAGGAGTGTTTCTTTAGCTGAAACACGGCATGACTGCCACAGAAGACACACCACAAAACAAATATCTCAGCAG
Organism: Poecilia formosa; assembly: GCF_000485575.1. Lineage (NCBI taxonomy): Eukaryota > Metazoa > Chordata > Actinopteri > Cyprinodontiformes > Poeciliidae > Poecilia > Poecilia formosa. Next base: position 985,724 of record NW_006800173.1, read on the forward strand.
TGCATTTACCCAGAATGTTCAAATTTATACATTGAATTAAAATAAAAAGGTTAAAGATGAGTGTAGTGCTTCCTGACACCTGGCCACTTCACAATGAGATGCAAACCAGTGCAGTCTGCAGATGAAGGCTTGAAGATGACTCCTTTTCTCAAATACAGAGATCTCTTTCCATGACTATGCCTTACAATTCTACCCATGCAAACAGCATCACCAACACAGTCCTTAGAAAAACAAGGAGAAAACTGTACAATGGGCACAAAGCTAAAAATCAATATTGCATAGTATGGATTTTAAAGTCCTGAGATAGCATTAAAACAGACATGACTCTGCAGAGGAATTCATTTCATGGGCCCAGGAGCCAGTAATACCAGCATTTTTTCAAATGTTAAAAAAATCTGAAGTTGATTTCTTCTTCTCTCTGCACCTTTTCATTGTTTGATTAAGTTTTACTGTTGTCATGACTATAAGCATGACAACAGTCATGCTTATAGTATTATTATTATTTTATAATAATACTACTTGCAGTCACATTGTTTGTTGTTTTGGTTTGATATGAAAGCTAATTTTGAAAGGCTGACAAAATTCTCATTAGGGGAAGTTAATTATTCAGAGTTAAGCCTCTAACAATCTGTTTTCTTCTCATGCATCCATTTTGCTTCAGACACAAGCAGACTCACAAACTGACAATGATCCTGCAAAAAAAAAAAAAAGCAAAATCTCAAAACCCTACATGTTTTATCCATTTTGTTCTTCAAGACATTCTTTAGAGCCCTAAAGTGTGTTTGGGTTCATCTTCCAGCTGGAGTCTGAGTCATGAAGCTGCAAACCAGGTGGTGCACCATGTTCTACAGGAAAGAAGCAATATCTCACTTCTGTCAAGACAGAGTCAATTTAGTGCAGGTGTCCAGCACAAAAATACGAAAGGATGGAATTATTTCTGCCGCCTTGTTTTATTCATAGTTTAACTAACTGCTGTCAAATCTGTGCTGTCAAATCTCAATCTTATGTAGACTCCTTTTTTGGTTCATCTGTGAAAAGGCTTGCAGATTATTCCTGGTGAAACATTTTTTTATATTGCTTCCCACTTCATTACTCTTGTCTTTGACTTTGTATAGAAAGATTGTGAAAAAAAAGACAATTTTTGTCCACGAGACAAAACAATGCTCCGTTTTGCTGATCACTGCATTCCTGTTTTAGCATTTGTGTGAATGTCTGAAGGTGTTTTTTTTACACACTGAGAAATAGCTTGACATATTGGATTTCAAATAAATAATTTCTGTTACTAAGTATATATTCAATAATATGAATCAATGTTTATAGATACATATTATATATTTAATAACATATAAACGTATAATTCAGCACTGATGTTATTTGAACATCAATGCTGTGGAATAGCAATTTTCTCAATATAAACTGAATATACAAGAGTTTATTAACAACAAAATTTTATTCAAACTTTTACCATATAGTTAAACATGTTAATCGACAAACTTGCTGTGCTAATAAGAAAAATATTAAAGACTAATGAAAGTAAAACTATGGAAGATAAAACAAAAACATATAGAAATTGATAAAGTGAAACCAATAATAAGATGCAATCATGTCACAGTTCAGAAAGAATTATGAATATTGAATTATGAATATATTGCATCAAGGGTTCTGAATGAAAACAGGATAAATGTTTATTCCTTCAACTGAATGATAGAGTCACCTGTTTGGATCCAGAGCTTCTGGGACCTGGAGTGGATCTTCTCCCCACCAGCAGGGAAAGGACTTTATGTGACACGCTGTGTTCCCGATGTTGTCCTCCAAATGAATGGGTGAAAAGAGAGACATCCATTTGTCTTAGTCCTTTATTATAAGTTCTCAATGATCACAGAGTTTCCTTCCTGAAACTACTTTTCCTGTTGAAGCTCAGTACAGTGCATTGTTGAATCAATAGTTTAGTTATGCAAGTCCTTCATGGCTGGAGATCTAAAAAATATAAACATTCCAACTTTGGTACAGCTTGTAAAATAAGTTTTTTGAGTGTTTTTATGTGTTTTCAGCAGCAACTTAAAAATGTATGACTTGCTGTCCTGTTCTTTCAGGGGGTGGAGGCTTTCTCAGGAAAAAACTCTTAGGAATAAAGCTACATTTGTTCAGTCATTTTAAAATTTTCCTGTCACAAAAATGTAAGACTCTAAAGATTGAAAAGTCTGAAATGTAGATTTTAAATTTTTCAAATGCATTATATTGCCCTCCACTTGAACTTCCGGGAAGACTGATTCAAGATAAATTTGGTAACTGTCTGTGTTGGTTTTTTTCTTCTCTTTGCATCATTTCATTGTTTGATTAAGTTTTACTGTTGTCATGACTATAAGCATAATATTTTATAATAATGCTACTTGCATCTTTCTCACAATGGTAAATTGTTTTTTTAAATTGGTCCAGCCATACCCATGTTGATGGATGCCAGCTACTTCTGTGAAACCTTTGCAAATCCTTCCTGTCACTATGCTGATACACTCCTCATTGTCACAGACTTGCTGAAGTGCTTTTCATACCTGCTGATCATCAGCTTGGTCAGTATATTGGCAAGACAACACTGATGTTCAAGTTCTAAATTCCTAATGGAACATACTTCAGTCAAAATATTACATTTTTCAGACACTACTGTGATTTTTTGTTTAAAAATTGTCTCTCCTCTCACCCAATAACTGCTGGGATTCTTTCCAACCCTGAATAGGATTAGTGAGTATACAAAAAGAGATAAATGGTTTAATATGCATCATTATTTATTGGAGGTTGAATATAAAGAGGTGGTAAAAACCACATTATTTTTTAGCAGTAATCATATATGACATAAATCTATCACTGTATGCTTGACCTCAGTCGTGCTGAGACTACAGTCTGCAAAATCTCCAGCTCAGAGTGAATAATACTCAAAAACTAATGAGCAGTTTGCTTGTCATGACCAATCAAACCTGCAACAGACTTCAGTTACTTGCATGAACTGCCTCATCGGAAGATGCATGTTCATCCACTACCTACATGTGGTGTTCAAGAGTGAGAAAAAGGGTGGAAAAAAAATATTACAGCAAAAAAAACCTAGAATACAACCTTTTCAAGTGTTCCTCAGGGGCATGCACTTCAAAATTATATAAACCATGACTACCCAATCCTGGAGCCGAGTCTGTCTGTATGCCATTACCCTGAAGGTGCACTCAAGTGAGAACACTCGTGCATCAAAATATCTTTTCCATACAACATACAGCATTACCATTTGCTTCAGCAAAGATGGTTTAAACATCTTGCACTTACTGGGAATATAAATTATATGAATATACTTAAAAATAACAGGTTCCTCATAAATTCTAAGACTTATACATAAAACAAATGATCTTGTAAATTATTTGATAATTTTTAATGGCAAACAAATTACAGATTTATTTTATTGACACTTATCTGCTGTTGCATTGTATTAAGACAGTTCTTCTAATCCTATTTACTAATGATAACCTGTAGGATTGTGGCTCCAGCTCTCTTTGGGTCAATGACCAAGTTCTCCCATGTAACCTTTGTCATGATCATTGACACGCCACAAGGCAAGATCTTCCATTCAGCTCCAATCTGAGACAGATTGTCAAGCCTCTTGAGTCATCATTTTGCCTATTGTTCTGTAGCCTTTTTCAACCTTGTGCAGGTTTACAGTTTCATCTCTGGTGTCCTTAGACAGGCTTTTGGTCTTGGTGGAGAAGTTGGAGACCAACTGATTGTGTGAACAGGTGAATTTTATACAGGTAAAAAGTTCAAATGAGCAGTAAATACAGTGGAGGGAAGGAGGGCTTCTTAAAACTGAACTAACAGATCTGTGAGAGGCAAAATATATGATAATTGGTAGGTGTTAAGGCATATTTCATGCACTGAAAGGAAAATTAATATTTAAAATTCATACAATATGATTTTCTTTGTTGAGGTGTACCTGAAATGAGAATTACAGACCTCTCCCTTCTTTGTAAGAGGGAAAATGTGAAAAATAAGCAGTGTATGAATTCCTTTAATTATCTTGCCACAATGTAGAGTACACAGATTTTCTTATTGAATAAAAGCTACCCAGACCTAAAAGGAAATCTGTGGAGCCACATGCAGAGTTTTTTAGATGTTTAGATGAGTTAATTTATGCCACAGTGAATCATGCTGCCTTTACATTTACCATCATCAAGTTGATCTTTGTGAAAACTGATCTCTTGTGCAACTCGGTTATGAAGAAAGTCTAACTTTGCTTGAAAAGTACATCATTATTACAAGCAGCGAACAGCAAGCAGTAAATGGAGATGGCATACAAAAACCACACTGTCACTTTGATCATATCCCAAGCCTGCGTGCTGCAGAGCAAGCTTGACCAAGATCGTGCTCTCCCACTGCTTTGGCCGCTGGTGGCTCTGAGCTTATGTGGCAGAGTTTGAAAGATACGCTGTGGGTCTCCAAATCCTGGCGACGATCCCCTTTGTTTTCTTCTCAGCATGACATAGAGCCAACCTGGCGAAAGCTCTCAAACTTACAAAAAACATGGATTATAGGTCTCAAAATAGAGTGCAGCACCTGTCGGCTAAAATTTATCAGTATGGGCACTCTGGAATCTGTAGAGGAACACAAATGTCAAGAAAAAATACTGAGACAACAAAGCTGCTTAGCACAGTGTCTTTGAAAGCACATAAAGAAGTTTTTAAAAAAAGAAGAGTTGTTTTATCTGCTACAATGGACACAACACTAAACAGCCATCTTTATCAAGATTGTACATTCAAAAGTTAGATTTAGGGAGTTTATTCTTTGGCTTTTTAAAGATGTAACTGTTTTGTTAGATATAATCTTTGCTCAGTTTTGACAAGTGAAATACTTTACATTGTCCAGGTATTTAGCAGTGCTTAGCACTCCAAACCTATCCCAAAATCTCAATTGAATATTTAATATTTCCTGTTGTATTTCCACATGGTTTTCATTCAAAGATAAAAATCATTCAGCATCTGGATAATAACAAAGTCCAGTTTTTAACATGTTAACAGATCTGATTACATTTATGTTGTACTTTTATTGGAAATATGCATCTATAACTTCTTTAATGACACATTTAGGGGTATCTGACCACGATCTGACCTTCAACCTGTCTTATTTTTCTTTACATTTGGCATGTTTCATATTTATACTTGCTGGTTCACTGAGTAGTAAAACCGACTGTACTAAAATAATTTTTTTTGTTAGTAAATATTTATTTTTTTATTGTTATTATTTTAAGGCCAACATTGTTCTTGTCAAATATCATTTTAATATTTTCTGAAGCAATCCA
>NW_006800173.1:991424-993441 GCF_000485575.1 Poecilia formosa
TATTCTAAAAAAACAACAACATTTTGCCTACATCAAACAATTTCTACAAAGTGAAATTAGTTAACACAGATATTTTCATATTGCTTCCAGTAAGTTAAAGGCTTTTGCCTCATTTACTGATGAGATGAACTGCCTCGTCTGAGGATGCATGGTCATCCACTGCCCACTACCTTACCATCCCACTGCATCAGTTATGCTGGTAAAAATGATATGCACATTTCACACTGCTTGGTTTATGCTCATGTTCTCAGTTTACTTCACAATTTACTTTTGCTTATAGTTGCTATTTGGTTAGAGTTAAACAGCCCTGTTTCTTGATGTGACTTAGACACAGATTACTGTATGGCTAAGCTAAGCTATGTGGTAAGGCTATGGGAAGTTACCATAGCCAGAATACTTCCCATAGTGGTAAGTATTCTGCTATAAAATGTACCCATCAACAGCATTCAGTTTAGCACCACATAGAAAAACACGGAAATATACCTCCCATTTACATCTTATTTTTCTCTTAATGTTACTAGCTAATGCTAAATTTTTTTCTCTGCTTCAAAATTTTATGTCACTTTATGGTTTAAAACATGTCATAAATTATAATCATGTAAAGTAATGTAATGTACCAGCAACAAGAAAAAACAAACAAACAAACAAACAAAAAACAAAAACAAAGAAAATTGCTAAGTGCTCATGCGTGTTTTTTTCTATGTCAGTGAATGTGAGGTATGGTTCTGCTGTAGCAGAGGCACAATCTGTAAATATTATGGGGATGGCCTCTTTATTGGAATCCCTGGTAAGACATGTTAAAAAATGTAATATATATTCATCTTTTATTGTAGCAGTTTTATTGTCCCACTGAAAATAAATAAATAAATAAATAAATAAATAAACCTTTAATTTTAGTTCCTTTCTGAAGCCAGAGAAAAAAAGTCCCACAATAATAAATAATTGTTTTAAGAAAAACTGCAAACATAATTAAGCTCTAACTGTCTGCTAGTTTCTAAGATCTTTCTCTTTTCATATGATATGATAGATAGGTCTGCTTCTTCTAGGCCACTAAGCTGGATGAAAGTCTGAATTTATCTCGCCACCACATGCATTGTGCAGGATGGCAAGAGCCGTAATAAAAAAAGAAGACAAAAGTCCCCAAATCTCACTGTTAGAGAACTGCAGTATAAGGCAGCTTTATAGGTCACTATTCTTTTGGAATTCCAACAGGGAAAAGCAATTTTTTTTCAATATTTAGCAAACATTTAGAGCTTGCTAAATTAACTAGAGCGGTGCGTTTCTGTCATATGAGCCTACAGCAAACATTTCAGTCCAGTATGGCATGAATATTTAGAAAATCACCTGATCCCTATTGTTAAGTATGGTTTAATATATTTAACAATTTAGGTCTGTATCTCCTCCAAATGTCACCAATGACAACATAAGTTATTTGAAAAATTTCTTAGTAAACTTTAATTCAATTCAACTGAAAATATTTTATTTTCAAAGCCTTGATTTACAACAAATGTAATTTAATGGCACTCTACAAAACAAATAAACCCAATTTATATACAGATAGGACATTGGCATGTTATATGTTATAACAATTTGTTAATGTTGTAGTTATAGCTTCATCTTAATAGGGACATTTTAGTCTCCCATACCAAATGCTGTGGTAAAAGACTGAAGTAGAGAAACCTCCAACATGCTGTTGCTGCTAAGCGAGCTGCAACATTACAAGGATACTTCTTGCTGAAAATATCTGAATAAAAGCACTTTACACTCATTTATTTACCTACTAGACTTTGTCTTTTTCATTATGTTGTAATACCTACCTTAAATGTGAACATCTTTACCACTGAGAACAAAGGTTTTAAATGTAGAGTTAGAAAATTGTTTCCATATCATTAAAATTTCTCCAACTCACAAGAAAAATCTTGAAACCCTATTTAGTGTTGTTGAGATTAGTAAATTAGTTAAATCATTATGATTACTATTATGTGTTGAGATGCTTTACCAAGGCCGAGAAAGAGTC
>NW_006800173.1:994361-1037165 GCF_000485575.1 Poecilia formosa
CATATGAGCCTACAGCAAACATTTCAGTCCAGTATGGCATGAATATTTAGAAAATCACCTGATCCCTATTGTTAAGTATGGTTTAATATATTTAACAATTTAGGTCTGTATCTCCTCCAAATGTCACCAATGACAACATAAGTTATTTAAAAAACTAACAGTATAAAGAAAAAAATCTAAAAATTTCTTAGTAAACTTCAGTTCAATTCAACTGAAAATATTTTATTTTCAAAGCCCTGATTTACAACAAATGTAATTTAACGGCACTCTACAAAACAAATAAACCCAATTTATATACAGATAGGACATTGGCATGTTATATGTCATAACAATTTGTTAATGTTGTAGTTATAGCCTCATCTTAATAGGCACATTTTAGTGCTGAAAATATCTGAATAAAAGCACTTTACAGTCATTTATTTACCTACTAGACTTTGTCTTTTTCATTATGTTGTAATACCTACCTTAAATGTGAACATCTTTACCACTGAGAACAAAGGTTTTAAATGTAGAGTTAGAAAATTGTTTCCTTATCATTAAAATTTCTCCAACTCTTGAAACCCTATTTAGTGTGGAAATAGCTCTATGGGTAATAAGTAGACAATATGAAGACAGAAATAAACAGATGTTAATTCTGTCATTACAAAACAAAAATGTTCTGATTCATTCACAAATTCAACATGAACTTCTTTCATCTTGTGTTCTTAGAGTATAAATGCCTATCTATGCCTAATTAGAAGCTTGAGACCTGACTCTGAATTAGACACATCTAAAAGTTATAGGATGCTAGAGCTCAAGGCCTGGCTTTGAAGACTCCTGGAACAATTCATTCTAAAATGTTTTGAAAAAAAAAATATTTCCTTGACTTTGTTAGGATCATTACTCTGTATTTCTGTTTGAAAATATCTCTGAAGGCTGCACAGTTAGACCATTATCTTTTGGGAGAAGCGGTGACACCTTCTATACAAGCGCTTTAGCTGCATGCAAGAAAGTATGACATGCTGTTAGTATGCAGAGTGTGCAAAACCTGAGCCAGGATTCATTTCTTGGATCACAAACAGGCTCACTCGTTTCTTTCCCACAAATCACCGTTTATTCTTCACACATTTACTGAAAATTACAGTTTATTTAAAGGACACAGGAAGGTCAGATAACACAGATACATGTAGCTAGGAGTTACTACTCAGTGCATGGCACATTCTCAGGGAGACGACCCATTGTGAGTCTTTGGCTCTTTGCCTCAGGAGTGTTAAAGGCAGAAAGAGTGCTGAATATTAAACGTTGAACAGTTGGCCAGCCAACTTGAGCCATTATATTTCAAAATGTGGAGTAAATTAACCTTGCTACAATGAGTGACAAACAATATTCTAAGTTGGGTAGTAGTAGTAGTAATAATAATAGGCGTACTTTTTTCGTCAATTGATATACTTATCACAGGAAACAGTGTCAGACCTCACCAGTGCAAAGGGTATTTCTAGAAAGATCACACATTTAGAAAGCAGTGTCCTCACTTATAATAAAACTCAGAGAATTAAACAACAAATGAACAATCATGAAACAAGTTACCAGTGCCACTGCTACCTTTGAAAAGAATATCTAAACGCATGCCATTTTACTATGACGGTTGTCAGATGACAGTTTGAAATTTGTTGACAGTTCCAGTGTCTCAGCTTTCTCTAACAATGCTCATATGCATATGTCTTGCTGTTTGTGTGTTTGGTCATGTTTGTGTGTGTGTGTGTGTGTGTGTGTGTGTGCATTTTAAAAAGTAAGCGTGTAAGTCAAAATGTGTGGGCGCACGTTTTTCCTTGTAACAGTGCGCAAGTGTGTGCTCTTAGAAAGATCCTCCAGGCGATGCAGGCTGCTCTGCGATGACATGCCGTCTGCTCAGTTGTATTCGTGGAGCTTTGTCTTTTTGCTGCTTTCGCCGTCTGCATCCTTATTGTCGTGTGACAGCTTTGTGTCAAGTTGTTCACTCTGCACCTGGTCCTTTTGCTGTTGAGTTAAGAAAAAAACGGTTTACATTAGAAAAGACAAAAATGATTCACTTCTCCAGAACAGAGGTGAATATAGTGTTGATTACAGGATAAAGAGCTAGAGTCAGACTCCTCTAAATAAGACTTGGAACACTGTGAATGAGGGGGAAAAAACATATCAGGCTGCAGAGATAAATCATTTAGAAATTCCATGCTACAAAAATGTGAGGTGGAAGAGAAGTTAAAGCAGACCTGTAAAATAAAGGCATGTTCTTCTGTAAACAGAATTCTTAGAATCGTCCTGAAATGCTCTTGTTATGACCTAGTCATACCAATTACAAACATCCAACCCTGATGTTTACAGGACATGAACATTACATTGTCGTTTTTTTTTTTTGTATTTTTTGCTGCCAGAATTCAACTACAAAACATTCTGGAGCAAACTGCAGCAAAATCAGACCCTCAACATCTGAAAAGAACAAACCTTAACAATGTACAGAGTAGGAAAACCAAAATTATGTTACAAAAAGGCAAATCTTGTTACAAAACTGGATTTCTCTGATTGTCTCTTTAATTACATAAATGAAAAAAATAATTTGTCCACAATTTTCTTGCGAAAAGGGGCACAAATCTGTGTTTTTTGCCATTTCAGTAAACTTTTAGTTCATCTTATAAAACAAACTGATGAAAAGAAAAAAAACATTATTTTGATAAAATATTTGACTCTCCATCAACATTTTTTTGATATGATTTTTTTAAAGATGGAACTTAAAGGTAAGAAATCAATCTTATCTCTTTTAAAGAGCTTCAGGTAGTGGGGTATTAGGTAATTATATCTATATAAAGTTAAACAAAACCTAGATGACATAAAACAAAAACAAAACAGACACTCATCATTTCACAAGTAAGGATGAATAATTGCCACAGACATAGATGGGTCTGATCTTTTGTACAGCAAATAAGTAGTTATGGATTCCTAAAAGCTGTCCTAAAATTTGTTCACAAATTTTCAGGAGGAAGACATAACACTCATATTTTGGACCTGATTGCAAGCCTGGAATGCTCACAATCTGAGAACAGTCTCTAAACCAGCTGCCAAACTGGAGGCTACAAATCTTTTGCCAACTTCATCTAGTAAAAACAACAGAACCAGCTCGATTTCCATTCATCCTCAAACCCTGACTTGAAGAATACATAAGAAAAGTTAGCATGCACCTTTCGAACACATACCTGTATCTAATTAGGTAAATTAGAAGAGAAAATCTAAAGGTGAATTTGTTTGATATTTTCTTAAAAGGTTCCACGGTTAGTTGTAACAATAGACTTTATTTGAGAAATATATATTTAGATGTAAAAACAATACAGTAATAATACCGAAGGTTATTTAGTTGTTATAAATTTTAAGAAAATATTGTCACAGGAACATCGCCATGTTATTCACACTGCAATGCATTCTGGGTAAATGATTTGTAGTGGTCCAACTGCCTCCCTCCAGCCAAATCAGTGATGCATAACATTATTAAGCCTTTTCGATTTGAATCGAAGCTCTTTGAAATTGACCGGAATGTAGAAATCACAGGAGGTGATGATGATGAGGGGGACCAAATGGAGGAAGAGGACAGAGTTGGTCGTAGGAACTTGCTGCAGCTGCTGCCTTCAGTTTCGTAAATGAAACAATGAATGACCGTGCACCTCTGGTCGGACTGTGTGATCTGGTAAGTAATTCTGTAGCTCTGTGTCAGTTCGGCAGCAGTTGTTTAGGGTTACTTTGGTCCAGTCGGATCGGTGGTGTCAGTACCATATACGGTATAGCTCCTGTTAGCATCTCAAAAAGTCTTTGTCAGTTTTGCTGGTACAATAAATGTAGAGGGCACAGATTAAGTCCTTCGGTAGTTGTTTTCCGCTCCGTCTCTCGCACTGCACTCTTCTTTCTTTCATGTGAGGAAATTATCCGGATTCGCCTCACTTTTTCCTTTCTTTTCTTTTTTTTTTTTTAATTGCAGCCAATGGTGCAATTAAAAATGCACCATTGGCACCATATATTATATATAAATATATTAAAAATGGTGACACATTGTGGAATTGTCTAAATTGACACCAGGCAAACATGATATGATAAACTACTAAGATAGAGTTAGCCTTCCTATGTTTACTCTGTAGATTCCAGTACAGAATGGAACGTTATGCATCATCAACCCATCGGTGAAAAAATGGCGACCTCTATGGGTGAAAAATATAACAAAAGATACACATTTGTGGAGTAATTATGAGTTTTGGCGTACCACAAACAGCATTTTTTTTTAGTTAATACTGAAATTACAACGGGTTCAACCAGTTGTGGATCCCTTTAAAAACTTGATGATGTTTTGTAATGTCTGGTTTTCCATTTAGTTACTCTTAACTAAACACCAGGTAAATAAAATTATTTAACTATTTTATTGTGCTTGTTAGGAGTTGTTTTGTTGGCTTACTGCATGGAAGCAAACCAACAGAAAGCACTCTCTTCTTGATAGACGGTGAGCGAGTATGAGAGGGAGAAAGAGACAGAGAAGAAAATGCTGCAGTAAAGCTGTTCCTGAAGGTCTGTAGGATGTGAATTACACAATTGCATTTATTTAAAAAAATAGGAAGAAATTAATAATGAACGCAATAGATGCTTTAATTAGTCTGATTCCCTATCAACCTTTCTTATGTATATATACGAATCTGTAATTCTGTTTGAGTAGCTTCTGCTTAGACATTACATTTTCATTTGATGGAATCAAAACGCTATTGATCAGTGCCCCAAACCTATGAGGACACATGAGCTAACAGGGCATTTTAGCAGGTTTCCTATAATTGTATCTTGAAAATTAGAGTAGCAAAGACATTTTATTTTTCTAGTATCGTAAAGACTGAACTGAATGTACTTAGTGAATTATACAGTCACATTACTCAAAGTTTTGTATATTTCAAGTGTTAATTAATTTGTAAATGAAGAGATCCAGAGGAAGATTCGAGAGGCACAGGACCCAATCTGCTTGGTATTAAGTATAAAGTTTCTATAGGAAATGATGATTTGGGGAGCATTAAGACAGAAAATACTTCATACCTTCATATGTGCTTTGATAGCCACATGTTCACTGTACTAAATTCCCCAGCAAACTGACCTGAACCCCAAAAATAATCTACGTGGTATTGCGAAGAGGAAGATGAAAGGCACCAAACCTGAAAATGTAAGTGAGCTATTAAAGCAACCTGGACTTCTTCGACACTTCAGGAGTCCCAGAGGCTGATGCACTACAGTAATTCATGCAAATCCAACCCTGTCCAAGTATTGAATGTCTGTATTGTGCAGTACATTTATATACATTTCAGTAAGTCGGAATTTCTGTGTAAAAAAATATATATATACATATATTTTAATATTGGTCTCATGTTAAAATTTTCTGAGAAACACAGTTTAGAATTTTCTTTAGCTATAAGCCAAAACCATCAGCACTAAAGCAATACCTGAAATATATCACTCTGTGTGCACTGAATCTATGTCATTTATAAGTCTTGCATTGTAAAACAATTTACTGAACCTTACACTGCTTTACCTAATGTAAATTATAGCATGGGCTGTTAGATTTATTTCTCTTTGCTTCCCTAATTTTGCCATGTTCAGCAGTACAATGGAAATTTAAATATTTCTGAAATGTAAAGCAGTTTTTAAATATTAATTCAGGCTCTCTGATATTAATTGTTTTTTTGAAGTATGCATTTTAGAGCTTGCATTGATAGGCAGCATATAGGGACTGATCTCTCTCGCAGCTCCACATCAAGGCCAGTGGTATCGTCTCCTTTTGGTGAATGGCTTCCTTAGATAAATAACAGTTTGTGCAATGCTGTGTACTTTAATGTGGATGGTGAGAAGTGTTTCACCCATAAATTATTGATGTGGAAACTCTGGCTGCTCCGTTTTTTTATTTTTTTATTTTATTGTTTGCTGCTTGTGTGTGTGAATGCTGTGCACCCAATTTAACCATCACACCCTCTTAGTGCAGGATGGAGGCAAACTTCCAAGCTGATGATGTGCAATTGTGTTAGGTCTTCATGTTATAGTTGTTTTCCTGGTGTGCTATGAAAAATCATAAAACTTGCACAAAATAGTGTTAATTCTGTTGCAGGGTTTTAATCTAAAGATGCAGTTATGCATGGACTTAATCTGGTTGACTGAAAAAAGAGGTCACTACTCATGCTGTGCATTAGTGAACAGAACTCAAAGTTCTTATTAACGGATGTAACATCTAAACATTACAAATAAAATAAGTCACTTTGAAAACATGTGTTTCTCCAATTTGTGTCCATCGTTCACAACGCATTAAAACTGAATCTTTATATTTTTGTGATTCGAGTTCAGGATCAAGAGCAGCCTTCTCTTCCATTTTAATAATTTAAGTCATCTTTGGCAGTGACAGAGATGACACATAGACTCTGAAAAAGAAAATCCTCCAAGCATCTGTTTAGTGCTCACCAGTGTCACTTCAGAGAATGCCTTGAGGCTTGCTGACTGCTAAGAAACAGAGTTACACACAGCTCTGCTTGGCAGTAGACTATAGATTAAATGTTCATCTTGAAACAAAGTGCCAGAAAAATGGCAAACAAAAATGAGTAGTATAGATCCTACCAAATGATACAAGCTAAACAGAAAAACAAAGAAAAAAAAAGTACATTTAATTATCACATAATTGTATTGGAAAATTGGGCATTTCACTTAGTTATGAGGATTCCTGACAACAAACAGCCCTGTGTGCTTTGGTATTTCCTTTTTCTCTATATGTCTCATTTATCAGCAGTAAAACTCCCCCAACCACACCGGCGTATAAGTAGCTTTTTTCATTTATTCATAAAATAAATACACTGCAAATCCACATCGAGTGTGGCTTGTACAAAAGTATTCATAACCCTTTGATGATTACAGCTTCATTACATTTATGCAACACAAAGCAGCACATAACGGTGATGTGAAAGTAAAAAAAAAATCTGGAATGTGAATTGTGCATTTATTTTTTGCCCCATAAGTAAACATATTTATAGAGCTAACTTTTGCTGCAATTGCAGCTACAAGTATTTTGGGTGTTTCTCTATCACCTTTGCACAACTACAAACTTGCAGTTTTGTCACTTCTGCTCTGCCTGTATGTTTAGGGTTGTTCCCTTGCTGGAAAGTAATCCTCCATTTATTACAAAGGTCCTTTGCACGTCCTGACTTGTGATTTAGTTACTTCTGAGTAACTAAATCTGGACAGAAATAACTTGGAGTTCTTCTGGATGCAGTTAATTATACCGAATCTTAGATAGAGATAATATGAGTATAGCTGGAGGCAGAGTGAAGGGGTCTTAACTCAGATACATGCTTCAATTTACAGACTGGTATTGATGAATAAAGAAAATGAAACTTTGTTTTCTCTTTTCGCTTCACAAGCAGGCCCTTCTTCTTTATAGTCTTCTAAAGTCTAAAATCTGTAAAATCACAACAAAATGCATTTTAGTTACCAAAGATTTAAATCAATTTGGAAGTAAAAAGCGCAAAGTTACTTCCGAAGTTATCATCACAAAATAAGGTGACGCCAAAAGTGTTTTTTTTGTTTGTTTTTTTCCCCTCTTAAATAATCTTGCAAAAATGAGGTGGTGATTATTTTTTTAGACTTAGGCCATTATTTTGGGAAAGTGACATAATGTTTCTGAGATAAGGAACTGCTGACAAATGCTAGGAAAATGTTAAGACTCTCAAATTCCAACCCATTAAATGGGTAATACATTTTACTGCAAAAGACTGAAGGCATTTTATTGTTCAAGCCAATAACACATGTATCCTTACAGGCAATTCATGCAGAATAAAACTCTTCTCAAACTGAAAAAAATTATCAGAATTTTTATTAGTAAGAATGGCAAGTAGTTTATGTGGATCTTAAGACTAAAATTCACTCAATTTTATCTAGTCCCGAGTCACACTATGACATTTTTCTTTGTCCACCCTTCAAAGAACATCTTCACATCAAGCTAGGAGCCTCTCAAGTTTTCAGTCTCATAAATTGAACATGAGGACACATAATGAAGGTAGACTGACTGAAACGAAGAGCGCCTTGATGCAGATTGATCCGCAGGGACCGGAATGCAAATTACGACTAATCACATTGTTTACTACACCCTGAATGGCAAAAGGGCTGTGAATGAGGGATGTGGGGAAGGAGTTGATTGTAGGCTTGCTGTGGTAAGCCAATTTGAAAAATTTCCCATGCAATAAAGGAAACAATGGAAAGGTTTGGAAAGCAGGGGAAGATGTTACGCATCACTTTTGCAAAAAGATGTAGGCATTTATATTTGGCAAAATTAGACTTTTAATGAATAGATATTTCTTTGGATGTTGTTTTTGACTTATACTAAAAAAGATAAACAAAACAGAATCACTTCATGTAGACTGACTCGTTTATGCTTCTGCATCACATAAAATAACATCTCTTTCTCCACATCGACTACCCAGGCTCCCATGACATGAAGACAAAAAAAAAAACAACAACAAAAAAAAAACATGTTTTCTACTATAAATCAAACCAACAAAGTCAAATGTGTCCATTGGAACTGTGTCAAAATGTTCTTGAATTCTAGGCATGTGTGTTCTAAATATGGACTTCTGCCACTTGGAATGGGAGACAGTTGCTCAGTTACAACGTATTGCACTGCATTTAAAATGAGATGCATTGTTTTGCCATCTGCCAAACAGGTGTGACTCAGTTCAATACTAGATTGACAGAGACAACTATGCATAGAATTTGGCAGACCATTGAAAATCACACTGCATAGATGTCACTGACACACTGAGTGTTGGATTTGACTGGATTGGTTGCCTTTTCTTAGCAATATGATGTAGGTGGTGTTTCTTCTTTTATTTCAGTATCTTTTGATTAGCGGTTGTCATCAGTTATGTAGTCATCCTGCTAGCTACGTTTAGGTTGTCTTTCTTAAAGAAGTCTTTCAAATTGAGTTTAATTGGAATTTTTGATCTTTGGAATTATATTTTTGTGTTTTGCTTTATTTTGGTATTTAACTTCTACTCCCACATTCCTTTTGTGTTCTGTCAGCCATTTCTCCCATTTCATCTCATCTCACTTCAGTTACTTGCCTTCCCTCACAGCTACACCTGGTTTATAATCAACCACCTGCTCCTTGTCAGTAATCAACTCTCCAGCTTCAACATCTCTCATCTCATCAAACCCTACTGTTACATCCAGCATGTTTCCTGGTTCATGTTTTCTTGTTCAAGTTCTCCCAGGACTTTGAGTTTTTGATTTGTTTTTCTTGTCTAAGCAGTTTAATTTTGGAACAACTTGTCTGATGTCTTGTCTCTACATTTGGGTCCTTCTCTTTACAATTTTTATGATAATATCATCGTCATGTCCTATAAAGGTTATGATGTAAATAGCCAACAGCCTAAATATGGAGGATATGCAATATAATAGCCACAAATTACCATCTCTCCTCTTTAAATAGCAATTATAAAAAAATGCACTGACTAGGCTACTCAATGATGCAGTAAATTAACCCAAAGCATAAAATAGTCTCTGTAATTAATAATTAGCCAAGTTTTCTATGAAAGTAATGACAGATGAAGTATTGCACAGCATACCTGAATGTCTGGTAGGCTTTTGCTTTCTGGGGCTGATCCATCCGTCTGATTCTGGAAGCATTCACCTGCGGTCTATTAGAGAAAAGCAAGAGCACACAAGTACATTGCAGATAGTGATTGTATCATCTTTCTGTTTAGATTAAAAACTAATGACGTGAGCTCAGCCATGTCAGTGAGCAAAATGTTTTAGCAATCATAAACACTGATTGATTTTTCTTTCACCAGATAGAACTTTAATTTAAGCAAGTAGTCAATCTGTTGGAAATCTAAAATTAAATCTACAAATAATTGATTTTACAGCAGTCAATGTCTTCAGTTTAAAAAAAAAAGGTTGTTGCTAATTACAAAATACAAATGGACAAATGTATATTCTCTTTATTAAAATTAAAACAAAACAAATAAGAAGTGAAGGACATAATCTAAAGGAATCTAAATTCATCTTTCTTGTTTAACAGGGCTATATTTTATTGCATTATTATTATTTTCCAAGCTCAGTTATAAAAGGAAAATAGAAACAACTTTACAGCACTTGTGTTTGACTGTAGGGATAGTATTATATCTGCAGCTTTCTTTCCTCTACACACAGTGTAGGGAATTGTGGACAAATAGTTCAATCTTTGTTTCATCAGAAACGAGAATTTTGCCTCACAGTCTGAGAGGTGTTCAGCTGGCTATTGTCAAATTCCCAGTGGTCTCTCATGTGTCTTTTACTGAGCAATGGCTTCTCCCAGGCCAATCTAACACAAAAGCCTGACTGGTCAAATAATGCATCAATGGCCATAGGTCTGTGAGGTTTCCCCTTCTCCACTGTGGGAAACCTTTTCACTCTAATTACCTAATCTGGCAGGGTAAGCAGATCTATTAACTGTTCTAGATTTATTTTGATTTCAATAAAGCACATTTTCTAGTATTCTTTTGAAGATCTGGACCTTCACACGGTCTTGCCCATGCCAATTTTGTTACATCACAGCTTGATTGTAACTCTGACAGTCATTTTCAGCTGTAAGATGTTACACAGGTAGGTGCCTGCCCTTTTAATTGTGCCCAATGAATATACAGAAGGGGACTCCTGTCAAGTTTAAAGAACAAATGCAAGGACTATTGACAAAAGAAGAGCGCTTATAACTTTTTGATGCTGGTTATAAAAAGATTTCTCTGGATTATCAGGGAACATACTGACCAGAGTGCAAACCCAATTATTCCCAAACAGGGTTATTCCAAATAAAACAATGATTGTGACTTTTTTTCTTTGTTTAATTAAGAGAGGCTGTGTGGGAGTAGACTTAAAACATGTCATTTAAACATGCGACGGTCTTATTTTCTCCACAGTGACAGGCACTGTTCAAGAGGAAGACAACAAAAGCTGGTGCAGCAGGACCCATAATCAAATAATAAGCATATAAAAAATGGATTTTTCTCATGACAAACTGTAAAACGATGAACATCCTTTTCCCCAAGGCAAAATAAACTGCTCATTAGAAAAAGATTGAGTGCATGGCTCACTTCAGGACTACATTTACAGTTCTGATAATGTCAACTATGATTATGAGGTTAGAGCTTTTGTTTTTTACATCCTTTCATGTATTGTGTATTTATATTGTGTTTATATGTTATATATATATATTTTTTTGTCTATCTTAAGGACTACAGATGGAAATCAGCCAGTAACTAAATCTAGTGCAGTGCATCTCTTTTCTGATGAGATTAATGTCCTTGTTTATGGTCCTGAATAAATACATTCAAAGTCAAAGTACGTCCACAATGCCATCTCTAAATAATGCACAAAAAATAAGTCTATTTAATGAAAAAATACAACACCTAGAAGGTTGTATTACTTTTCAACCATATGCAAAAAAAAAAGAAAAAAAAAATCTACCGTAATTAATCTTTAACAGTTTGAAAGAATTTCATCACCAAGGTGAAACTTGCTAAAGATCTTGTAAGTTAGCCAATTTGGCCAATTTGCTAACCCTAATGAAGGCACTTGAAGTAAATTGGTTGATCTGATTTCTGATGAAGGTGCTTGAATTTCATGAAAAGATGGAGCTCATGAATACAAGGCCTGTGGTCAAATAGACCATTACCATTAATTACTCCAAAAGCTCACCTTTTCCATCTGGCACTCTTTAACTCCAACACTCTCTCTTCTTATTTCCCTGATGTTCATGGGTGATTTACTGGAGGAAACAATTCTCTGAACCTTGGAGATATCCTGAAGAGAAAAGTAGACACCTCTTTATGTTAGGTTTAGAAAAGTACATAGACATTTAACAGCTCTGATGAAAAGGATTTTGACTTACTTGACCAGAGTACTTACAATATGTATACTATTTAAAGCTAAATTTTGCCATTGCAGGTTGACTTGAAGTGGATATCTAACCTCAAAATTTCACAATACAATGGAGAGGGAATAGAGGTGCAATATTTCACAAAATCCACAGCTCAGTTTGCTTTAGTTTCAGGGTACACTTTTCAATTCAGGTTGTATCACATATTTTTTTTTTCTCTTTTCTGTTTGGTCAACATTCCAGAAACGCCATACAACAGCATTCGATAATGAGCTTTTTTGTTGCTGCAAGAATGTGGGCTCCCAGGAAAATGTTTCAAACTCTGAGCCTTCACAGCAGCCATGCGAAAAAGCAAAACAGCTTCCTGACCTGGCTGTTGTGCTCTGCTGCTTCAACAGGTTACAAGTATAAGACGCTTGACTTGCACGTGTGTTGAGCTAACATACACATGTCCCAAAGTGAGACAAGCCAACCAAAGATTAACAGCAAGACTATAGACATGCAATCACAACTGGGGTTTGGTGACCCTTACTGAATTTAACACAAATTACATATGGGAATGTTGAAAATGTTGCTTTTTGTCGGAGCAGCATTCAGTCATACACAAAAAAAATATGTACAATAATAAGTGTTATTGAGTATATGTTGACCACAAACAGACATTTCCAGCTGAAATGAAGCTAGAGGGAGCATCAGGAAAAGGTAAAGTCAAGTCAAGCACATTCAAGCAACGGGGCAGTTCAAAGTGCTTTACATTATAAAATAGGTGCAATAGGGTGAAAAAAAAAACACACATCCCTCTATACAAGGACACACTCCAGGCTAGAACGGGCCCCTGTGTCAGGTTTTCCCACTGCATAAACCTCCAAACTGTAAACCTCCAAACTGAGACTGGCAGAATGCATGGTGATCAGATGCCTGAACAACCTTAACTGACCTATCTTGACGCAGAGAATGAGTGCCTGTATGGCTCCTATGGAGGAAGCACATTTTCTTCCAATCTTAGTCAATATCAAGACTATTTGTGAAGTTATGAGGGTGAGACTTGAAGCCAGAGTGATAAATTGAGAACTTAAACTTTTTGGGCCAGCTCTAAGACAAACCACAGAAGCGCCTGCATTTCTGCAGATGAGGCCATAGTCAGTCGATCCATCTCCTTCTCCATACTACCATCATTCATGAACAAGACACCAAGATACTTAAAGTCAGACACCCTATCTGAAGGGAGCAATCCACTTTCGAAAGGGGACTTAAAACAATTTGGTTTATTTTTTTTTTATTTTTTTTTTACCTTATACTACAAGTTGTGTGGTGAGGACAAAGATTTGTGCTAAAAAAAGTAATTTTGGTATTCAGTATTTGTTTTCCAAACAGGCATACAGTTAAAGTAGGTCAGGTTTGGTCTCTTGAGAGCTTAAAGTAAGATAGCTGCAAAATGAAGGCAGGCAGTCTTTGCTTGTCACTGCCAAACCTCATTCCGACTTTGTCAGCTGAAGTAACATCCTTTTAGCAGGTTCAGTGGAAATGACTTTACTTGAGGAAGATACCACTTTTTAGCCATTTCATGCATAATTTTAAAACTTCTGACAGGATCTGTCTCAATCAGCCACAGTTTTTTGAAATGCAATGGAAAAAGGGAAGAGTTTTGCATGTCATTTTCTTGGAAGTGGTCTTCCAGTAAAAAAAAAAAAGCTGATGTTTAAGGTGAGAACATTTATTATTCAGCAGTTTCAAAGTAAATTGAATTCCACTGTAAAATCTAAAAAAAGTGAATAATGTGATATAATTTATAACATAATGAGTCAGTCTACATCCATTGGAAAAGCTGACTGATGCTTTTAAAAATGGCATAGCTTGCAGTTATATTCACTCTCTACAATGGGTCCAGAAGTGTGTGTGCAGGCCCCAGGATCAAACTTCACACAGTGAAAAGTCACTCTTTATTCACAAACTAAAGCAGAAAGTAATGAAAATGTCAAACTTGGAAGTAAAACATTTTCCGCTGTTAGAGCCTTTATACACAACAAAGCTGGACCTTATTTTCAGCATTTAAATGTCCTTCTGGATTTTTTTTTCTGATGTTGAGAGGTACTTATTAAACAAATCAGAGTTGCCAGAGCTCTGCATTTTCAACTCTCAAGGATGTGAAGTACTTACGTGTTAACAATAAGGTCACATTAAAGCTGACCTTGTTATTATTCAATGCTAACTGAATATTTAAGAAAGCAGACATTTTGGATCTTCAGAGAATCTGCAGGTGAATTATGTTGAGCTCTCAATCCTTATGTCATCTATAAATGACAAATTATGGATGTTTAAAAATTGTAGACAATTTCACTTGATAAATGTTGATCAGGAGGATTTCTGAGAATCATTTTATTTTTAAAAATTGTATCTATATATATATGCTTTATTTGTTTAATCAAAGAAATAATCACACCAGTGCACAGAGGAGAGCAAAGCAGTGGAATGTTTGAGTTATCTTCTCTGGCACAGTGCTCTCAGCGTCTAATGAATCATCTCCCATCACTTTGATGAAAATTGCATACTATTGGACCACAAGCCTTGGCTCTCCCCCCAAGACTGTTAAATATGAAGCAACTTCCATTTGAATGTTGCTGATCTCTGCATCCTCGCACTAATGAATCTTTCACCAGCTCGAAGTCTTCATGTGTGTCCGTGTGTGAGATTGTCAGTCTTATCTATGGAATTAAGCCAAGCCAAAGGGTTATGTTTATTCAGACTATATGATTGGAGCTCAAACTGGAAAGATTGATGGTACAAAACAAACATTCCTTCATGAAATGATTTTAAAGCAAAATTAGATTTTAGTTAGACAATGCTCCCAAACGTGGAACATCTATTTCGTTCTTGATTTATTTTAAGTATTGCAATATAATTTTACTTTCTTCTGGCCTGGAAATACCTTGGAAGTCCCCAGGATTAGGGAGTCACTGGTTTGAGAAATATCTGGGTTTCCCATCCCCCTTCCACCGACCCAATATAACAATACATATATGGAACTATCAGTGATTTTACAATAATATCACTTTTATTTTAATATATGTAACTGACACATAGAAGGACTTGTGTTGAAAAGCAGCAAATGTAACACACAATATTCACAAAGTGCTGGACAAAATGAGCTCTCTATACAATAATCCATTATAATCATCCGGATGGTTAATTTAATATAAAATTCAGTGTATGTTGGGTTTTAACAAATGAAATGAGTGTTGACTGAGGAAGCCATTGTGTGATGCATTGTGGGATCATAAAGTGCAGAGGAGTTTAGTTTCCACTGTATGAAAGGCTGTGCACTTATCACTGCCACAAATTGTACTCAGCTTTTTGAAAAGGTTTTTGTATGAGGAGGCTATTGGGATTGAATTGTAACCAAGTAACATTCTTTTCCATTCCATTGAACCCTAATTTTGAGACTCTCCAGATAAGACTCAATTCAATAGGTCTAGGTGTCATTAGCATATATAAACCTGTGTCTTGATTTGTTCCCTTTTGTGCTTTCAACTCCTCCACGTCTAGAACAGCCACAGCAGTTGACACAAAATGCTTACGGTTACACTCGGTGGTATGGGGTGGCTTGGTGCAGTTCGTTTAGCTATTTCCACTGCTAGTTGGACTCTGTCTAGCCAGGTGAGATTAAAACCAAATGCTTCACGAAGTTATACAAAAACAGTTAAACTCTTGTATAAATGCAATTTAATGTGATAACTCTTAAAAATTGCTAATCACAAATGTTTTTTCAGAGATTGAGGTATTTAAAAAAAAAAAAATGCAAAAAAAAAAAAAAAAAAAAATATTATCTTGATGTGCTATGCTGGCTAGAGACAGACCAAAAGGTCGTTCTGCAAGAAATTGACATTGATACAAATGCAAGCCATATTAAAAAAAAACAAACAAAGAAAAAAACAACAAAAAGCAATTGATTTATACCTATTCATACCTAGAAAGTACAGTATTTCAATAAAATACTGTTTCGTTATACTTTTTAAGGCACTGTAGACATGTGTCAAGTGACATAAAAGAACACAGCAGTCTGGGCTACATTTATTTAGTTTGCCATTTCTTGGGAAATCTGCTCATTGGGGTTTTAACACCAGACAGGCAAAGACAGTTCAGAGTTGTTGTGGAATGTAAGCAACAACAAACCTCCTTTACAACATGATTTGTGATCCACAGTCTGAAAGCAGCTCTGTATGCCTTGGAGATCACTTCAGAAACAGAAGGTTGGACATCAAGGTTGATTTTTTGCTGTTATGGCTCTTAAGGTCCTCAGGACTTTGTCACTGAGCCGTAATGGTCATGCTAGGAATATCCAAGTCAAGATTACTGGACAGGAGGGATGTACAAATTCTTTCAGCAGAATCTGATGCATATAACCAAATGAATAACAAGATGCATATTTTTTCTCTGAAATTTGTTTCCCTATTCTTCAGTTTCCTTGTTGATTTTATGATTAGATACTATTTTATGCTCTTGCCCTCTTTTGTTCTAAACATATACTCTCTTGCCTGTTAGATTATTTGAGTTATATTATTTTTGAAATATTAAAAATGCTTAAACTCATCATCTTAGAGTAACTTTGTTGAGTTCTTCATAGCTTGTAATAGGAAAGTGATCATGTGATAATAATCACAAAGTCAAGTTCTGGACATTTGTGACTCAGCTGTATGTCACTTGGCTCTTCTAAGCTTAGTAAGTATTGTTTGTTGTTTTTCAATGCCTAATGTGAGTTAAATTTGGCAGTGATTTAAACGAGGCCTGACCCACCTCCACATGCACAGGCAGAGTGGACAGATGGAGCACAGCAACTTTTACAGTGGGGGCTAAGTAGGATTTATCAGACAGCCTGTCAAAGTAGCAAATGCTCACAACTGAAATTCTGCCATTTGTATGCTAATGAAGAGGAAAGTAATAACTCTGTTAGCATAAAAATCAAGCCATTGCTTTCTTGAGTTTTTCTACGTATCTTTGCTTTTTTAAGATGTTTATTTTTATCTGGTTTGAACATGGAAAGGAGGATGATGGGGAAATATGATCTTTTCTATTGTATAATGAAACCTTACATTTTGCTACCAGAATTTACATGTACACAGCTCCTCAATTAGAGGTTACTGTGATCTAACATGCCACAACAGAGGAGCAGCAATGCCACCGTGGTAGTCATGGTGAGATCTGGATGATTAAAGATAAAGAAAACTTAGAAGGAACCGTTTAAGTGGTATGTCAAATTTCACCACCCACGAAAATAAGCACACAGTGAATTGTGGCAGCTCTGAGGGGGAAAAGCCTCTTAAAGCCAGCAATGCTCACCAGGATCATGGCAGATAAGACACAGCAATCCTACGGCCTGCTTGATGATTTCAAAGTGAATGCTTTTCAAAAATAACAAATAATACAATCTTTGTTTGAAGTTGACGTGGCTGCTTGAGGGGAACCAAAACGTCCACTGGAACCATGAACTGAATTTTTATTAAATAACAACTATATGTATATTTTTGTTTCTTCTGAATTGTATTTTTATATCAGCCAGAATGGGTATTTTTGAAGGCCCAATGTTGCTGCATGGATCAAACCTAGACAGCTGATATTGGTCGTAAAATGTCAGTGTTTTCCAGAGAAAACAAAAAGCAATATCTACACTGAAAGCTAAATCCTATATTTACTATGACTCCCACGGCAGTCACCTTGTTTTATTTCTAAAAGGATTAAATCCTAAAGCCCCAGTTGAATCTGCTGTGACCTTGACTTAAAGACACTCCCAACAAAGACTATTTGACAGGGAGTAATTTTCATGGCGCACGAACATAGCAAAACTCCCATAATGCTTGAAAGAAATTGAATTTTATATTAAAAGCTACATCACCCTCTACAAAGGCAAGTACAAACTTCCAAACTGCTGCCTGAGTTAGACATGCTATTATTCTGAACACCACTGAAATCATGTTGGCCCAACTCTTATATTCTGTAGTAATTATTTTCTGGCCTATTTCTCTCTAGAGAGTGATACTCAAGGTACTAAATTCACAAATAGCCACTTGAAGAAGAGGTTATAATTAGCTAACAATTTTCTGTTCATATGGCATCTTGTACATTATGTACACACTGATGTGCAGTGAAGTAAATGTTGTAGCAAAAAGGTATATTTCTTTATGTTCCAAAGCTCACTGTTTCAATTTGAAATGAATTTTAGTCTGGATGCATCTAAATAAACAGTGTACAATGAAAAACGAAAAATTGACCTGCTGTAAAAGCTTGTGGGAGAATTTTGTACACAAAGACACACACAGAAAATTCTGCATATCTCTAACTCTGATCTAACAGACAACAGCAAAGATTATTTTTGAAATTTGAAATATTTGGCAGGGACTTTGCACAATAATTAAAATTGCTATAAATGTGCCATTTGGGTTTTTCTCACGTGTTGTCCCTGAACATTATTTATTTATTTTTTTTTTTAAGTATCAAAGCCTTTTCTATTATCGGTACTTTAACATTTCAACACAAGAAACCACAAGTATAACAAAAATCTAGTAAATGCTTTTACTATTTACACAAATCATAGTAAAAGCATTGTTACTTATAACCGAGCAATTGAACATGCTTGTTTAAAATCTGAAAGCACTGCAAAATTATGGGTAGTTTTTTTAACTTTTGTTATAAAATTAAATTATGCATTTTGAATCAAGATATTGAACAGAAACAAAATGCTAATTCCATTAGTATAACTACGACCAGAATATGCAACTCGTCATGCACGAAGTATTTGCAAAAAGTTTTGCATGTTAATGAACAAGCAGCTCTTAATGCCTGAATAATAAAAACCAGGGCCCTGATGTATTAAGTTTTGCAAAGTTATTTCACTAAAACTATTTTGAGGAAAATGTATTTTTGCTGTCTTTGCATCAGATTTGTGATGTAAATGTATGCATGTTTCCCTTTGACGAAACTTTGTCACAAGGCACTTGCAAATTCTCATGTCTGGTTCCTGTTTTTAGACATGAACAGGGGATACAGGAAAATGATTGCAAAACAAAAAGCATGGTGGTTCTTTTCTTAAAGAGGTTTTGATCCAACCATGCATTTTCTTCTTTTTTTAAAAAAAAGAGAAAACAACATTTTAAAGCCAAACCCCTTACAAAAGCATTTTATTGTGTTTTGTTTTAAATGATGTATTTCAAAATTTGGTTTGAGGAAAAAAATATACAGTCCCCTTGTCATGTTGTTGAGAAACAATTGCTTTCCTTTTTTAATGTTGACTTGTTTCAATTTTCTTTGAACAAGCACTGCTGTAGCTAATCATACTCTGGTCTGTTGTTGCATCTCACTGATTTAGTAAGCCATCACTAAACCTGTTTAACGATTATTGCTTTTCACACAGGGCCACTAGCAGAGCTACTCCTGCCATTGTTTTGTGTGTTCAGACATTTTTGCTAAGGGAAGCTCTCTCTGTGCATGTTTAGTGTTTTGAGTGTCTGCTGTCTGTCTTCTCAAACTCAAAGTTGGTTGCAGAAAATGGCTTCTGAAACATAGACTGATTCTGACTAGGGCTTTCTTACGGTGAAAAGGGAGTGACTTTTTATTACTGCCACATGTTTGCTCTGTGTGAGAGATTGCTGTAAAGTCAATGACTGGATGTAACTGGCTATGTTTCCTCACACAGATAACTTTTAACTACTTGTAAACTGAATTAGATTATCTTGTATTACACTGCAGATGTGACGGTGAATCTTCTCTGTCTATATGAATGTGTTGGATTGGTATGAATGTAATTCATTACATATTTCTGTATAACTGGAAATTAATTTAATCTGTTTATCTTGCAAAGTGCCTTCGGATGACGCTATGTAAATAAAAATCTAAGGTCTAAATTCCATGCATAAAGAGCTCAGTTATGCGGGTATTGTCTATGTTCATCCATTATATGTATCAGTTTTGAACTTTTTTTTCAACAATATTGTCAAGACTAAGCATTTTCCAATACTGACATTAACTGAATATTATCATGAAATTTGAATTTTAAATGCTCTTGCTATAAAAGGCTATTCTAAAAGCGGTGGTTGACTAACTGATCACAAAAAGTAAAGGAACAAAAATGCCGATATATCAATGCCCTTGACAACGCTGCTTTTACTGAGTGCATGTTGTTGCTAGGATACAAAAGCTATTGTTGCTGATAGTCGAGATCTATCTCTCCTTTGCTATTGGTGATTGGGTTCATATGGTGGGTCCTTCCTCCCTCTTGATTTTGCAATGGCAATGAAGGACAATAAAAAAACTCAGGAAATGTTGCAGTTCAACTATTTTTGACTGAGAACAATGTGAAGGCAGAACTTTTTTTAAACTTTTTTTCTCAGGGACCTACAATTTGTGAACTGCATTGAGATATACTTTTTATTTTCTCCTGGCAAGCATTAAAATAGCAAACCTGCTTCAATCTTTTAGTAAGATTTGGTCTTCTTGGCCAAAATTATTATTATTATTTTTTTAATATTAATGCCATGAATGGATTAGATACTTAGATAGAATGGTTTATTTGTGTTTCTCTGCTTTGCATACTACAGGGTCTGCAAGTTGTTCAAACCCGTGTTTGACCATCCATCCAGCACAAATTATCACACTCTCTCGTGCCACTCTTCAGCTCTTCATGGGAAATTTCCAAGTCATTCACAGGCAAAATATATTTGAAAAATATTCAACATAAACGTTATGTGTCAAATGTAACTCAGGTAGGCTTTGAGTCTACTCTTAAACCAGGACAAGTACAAAGTAAGGAGCCTGGTTGGTTTCCAAATCAAAATCTCAAGTCACCAAGTGGTTTCATTTAATGTGGAGATGTTCTAGTTCTTCATTTTCTTGTTTTTTTTTGTGCTCCAAAAATATGGTTTAAAACAGTAAGTTATTTAAGAATAAGTCATCAAGTTCATCAGTCCTGTTAAGGATACAATAATTTAAAAGGACAGTGTAAAATATTTAAGGAAATGTTGGACAATGACTTAGACACAGTGATAGATAAATGATGTTAAGAGGTAAAACAAGTTTTTGTAGTGAGAAGTGTAATCAGTCTAACTCACTTAATGTTGGACAAAGAAGGAAAATATTATTTTTACAAGTTTTCTTGAGCCTTTGTGTTAAAGGTCTCCACTGATGCATATTTTATACAGTAAATAGTCTTTAATGTATAAAACACTAGTGAAAATAGCAACTTGTAATCTTAGAATGTTAAAATTCTAATTTTCTTCTCTAGAGTGAATAAAACGATTTATACAAGCCAGTGTAAAAGACAGCTTGGCAGAGTCTATATTGACATCTGAGAAAGAAACATCCTGCTCAAGGACAAGTGGATCTCATCTACAGCAGATGTAGGCTTAACAGAGCAATCTCTTTACTCATTCATCAATTATAAAAAGGTTGAGTTTCTTACAACGCCCAGGCCATCTCTTGGAATAACATTAAATCAGATGGAACTGTGTGAAATATTGAATACCTTAGCATGTGGCTGCTGAAAGGTGAGTCTGGAGCTGTTGATGAGCGATGAGTATCTGAATAGGTGGCTGGGGGAGGTGGGGAATCTGTGGCTGCTGCTGGGCTGGTTGTGCAGGACAGCTGAAAAGCAGATGTGAACTGTGTCCTTCAGTGCCTTCAGCTGTGACTCCTGTCCCCGCAAAAGATTACACACAGAAGACACCTGAATCTCTCCTTCCATCCGCATGAAAAATGTACGTGAGCCGTAAAGCCAGAGGTCATGCACTAAAGTGACTGCCAAACACCTAAAAGGCATTGTTAGGTAAGACACAAAGAAAAACTCGGCATAATAAATGTTCAGTAGAAAAAAAATCATTTACATTTAATCAGTAATAACAGACAGAATTATAGGTATAATTATTTTACAACAGCCCCTGATGTCAGTTCTCCAAAAGATGAACTGCAAAATTACCTTCTTTTGTAATCTGCATTTTTTTTTCTTCACGCAATTTCAGCTCATCCAACTAAACCCTGCTAACAATATGTCAACAAACATATGTGCAAATGACAAAAAAAAAAATCTTACCAATTAAACTTGAAGCATGTCTCTAAATGACTGAATCTAAACAGTATGAAAACACAATCTTGGGTGTGAAAACTAAGAGAAAAATCTGGGTATTTACTCCTCTGTTCAGAAACTACTTCTAAACAATGCTGCTTATTTTGGTGCACATGATTTATTCATTCAACAATTTAAATGTCATTTCTTTAATTTCTTAATTGCTGCATTTGAATGGATCAGATTAAGATATTCAAAGCTGCTTCAGACATTCAGAAAGGTTAAATAGGTATTATTGAGCAACGTAAACATCAAATCCTTATTATATCACCTTATCAAGGGCTGTCTTCTCTAATTCCTCCTTGGCGATAGTTAGCTTGTGCTCCAAGTCCAGAAGCTGTTGCCCCTGCAGAAATATATGACCTTAGAATAGGATTTCAGATTTTTCTGATTTCTGATTTTTAGCACAAATTATCAAACAACCACAGATGTAGGGAAAAACAATACTGAAGGTCTATGAAGATATTGGAACTGTTATATTTAGCATTCATCAATTGCTACACAAAGCTATGATTAATTTGACCTCTACAATTAAAATTGACTTGATAATTCCTTCTCCAAGAGTCCAGAACTTTGTATGATTTAAAGAAAAATTGCTATAAAAACACAAGCACACACACACACACATATATATACATACATAATATACATAAAGACATAATCATTACGTCTGCCCCTCTTTGTCAAATACAAGAAATACGAGTTAATTCTTGACACTTCTAAGAACAGAGCCTTTGAAATCTAACCAGTCCCATAATGATCATTATTTTTTTGACTATATTTGCTGGATGGAAGAGAACACACAAAAGGGTCATATTCCATAAATGAGATGATTAACATGACACGAGAATCAACAGCGGTTCCTCTGAGGAGTCTTTTATTATTGATAAACTCATCAGTAGGGCAGAAAAATACTCTCATTTTAGGATAATTTGCATGCAGCGTACGCTTGACCGGCCTTGATAGTGGACTTTTGAGCCATGAACTTTTATTGTGTGTCTTTTACTGGCCTTTCAAAGTGATAAACTGTATAAACTTACATTCTGGAGCATCCAAGGTCAGATACCACAACAAATAGTAATGGCAAACTCTGCAAACAGTCCATGACATTAGAGATTGAGATGATGAGCCAAAATGAGGAGATTATTTTTTCTTTTTTTTTTTTAGAATTTTCTCATTTTTAAAGACAGGTCCATCCATTCTACCATTTTTTTCTTTAATAATCATATTCAGTTTTTTTTTTTTTTTGAGGATCAGTCATTCAGGGATGATAAATTATGATATATTATTAAATGATATTGAATTAAATTCAGTTCAGTTTATTTACCCGAAAGTGAAAATCCCCAGTATTACTCTTAAAAGTATCACATATTTCTTCCAGTAGGTCTCCTCTCACACAAAGCAGAGTCTGGAACTATTACAAAACTCATTTGTTACTGTTGTGCTGAAGAGAAAATCAGAGCTTAGACATCTTCAGGAGCAGTTCTTTCATAACACACACTTAATTTCTACATCATGGGAGGGAGTTAGATATTTTAGCAAAGATTATATTTTTGAGATTGAAAGATATTTAATTAGATATTTACCACTCCAGTCCAGACAGTGTTGGTCTAAACATTGTTCATGCTTAGGTCTTCATGCTTTACATATCTTCACTCTTGCTTAAACAGTAAAAATTATATTTAGTAAAGAGTACATTTTTGCAA
Organism: Poecilia formosa; assembly: GCF_000485575.1. Lineage (NCBI taxonomy): Eukaryota > Metazoa > Chordata > Actinopteri > Cyprinodontiformes > Poeciliidae > Poecilia > Poecilia formosa. The sequence continues at coordinate 1,018,087 of NW_006800173.1, forward strand.
TATGTACTTTTGGTATTGAACAATGAGCTCACTATATATTTAAAGGATATGGACATTTTGTAGTGTGTTTTTGTGCTGTATCACAGCACACAGTGATTACATCTATTACACAGAGCATCATCACAAGATAGTCCATTGGGGAGGATGCATGCCTGACCACTCACCCAGAAATGCTGACTTCCAGGGTTAGTGCCTCCAAATCGCAAGCTTCATATTTCTGTGCTGAGTCCATTATAGAGGTTTGAGGTCAGTGGGCCACTAGCTTTTCGGCTATATACAGCATGCAGCTCCATCAGGCCATCGTTTTTTCTTTAGCCTTTTTTCCCTTTCTACGCTCGAGGAAAAACAGCTCTGGGGGCAAATTTAAAACTGGACTGATGGAAGAAAGAAGATATGAAAGCCTGAAAAGAGCTCCTGCTCCAAAAATACTCTCTCAGGGAAATACTGCAAAGGCACTGGCGGTCCTTTCAGCATTTTTGATGGTAAGTGTGAGCAGGAGAGGGGAGACCTGCGTCTTTGAGCTGTTTATAGCTGACACATGATGTAGATGCTGAGTTGGATTTCTGTTGCTGTCTTGAAGTTCTACATACACAACAAAACCACATTAAGTGCAGAACTTCTAACAAGACAGTATGTCCCTATTGTGAATCTGCATTTCTCAGATTTTAAAAACTGAGTATTCCGTTTTTATAGCTCCAACTGTGTTACTTTTCAAAACATAATTCCACTGTGAAGACCCAATAGCGGCTTCACATCGATCGTGTTACAACAAATCTAATGATGTTACTAAACTGTAGTACTGTGTGTACACAATTGATTTAGTTGAAAGCACTGTGTCAATGAGTTGCTTTAACTTTTTATAGAGAACTTTGAAATTAACAGGGTAGCTTTCAACATGACAATCTATTTTAGTAGTCTAAGAACTTTGCAAATAGGAGGAAATAAGAAAATATTTGTTTCAATTCCCCTCAGATTTTGAGGTCATAGTGACTCCTATGCACCTGATGTGTGGCTATTAGCTTCAGGCCATCGCAAATTTAAATTTTTGAGTAAATTTGTTGCTGATATATGGCTCTGATCTCTCTTAGCATTATAAACCTGAATGGCGGTAGAAGCTACGAAAAGTCGAGTGGTAGTTACTACATTATAAAATAATCAATGGGTGAACTGGTTCATGATATTTGTCGAAAATATTTTAAAAGCTAAACAATGTGAGCTGTTTCATGTTATGGGCATCAAGTTGGTTCAGAAAGATTAGGAGGTGAAACTAGTTCTTGCTGCAAATGGAGTTTCTAGACATCAAGGAAGCCAGTGACAATCCTAAATGGTCAGCTTGTGAAAGGGTAGGATGGAAACGTGACACAAAAGGTTTGCTGTACCGTTGAAACACAATCCGTGTGACAAGGTAATTGTGTTTTTTTTTTTAATTGCAATCACCAAAAGCTTGCACTTGAAGCACTGAATGCATTTGAAACGTCAGCAACAAGTTCAAGGCAAACTTCTTACTTTTATTGTTTTGACAAAGGTTATTAGCTACACATTGTGTGTCTGGTGCCACAGATTAAGACTGCTCAGTTATATACCATGAGCACTTTCATTCCTTGGTGCTGGCTTCATTGTTCAAGTACACTTCATTGCAGAATACATTTGGCTCCACTGAAGCATCTGATTGACCAGAGACACCTTTAAAGTGGAATACATCTTTGCAGCCATATCATGAAGCTGTAATGTAACATAATGTAACAGTCCATTAACCCATAAATTAGAATAATAAGTTCTGTTGAGTTCCTTGATCATTCTTATCAGCATGCACTGTGATGTGCTGCAAAATGCTCTTTGATATGGTACAGCAGCTGTCATAACCCATTCAGTTGCTTTCTGCTGGTAGGTTGACTCACATTCCCTCTATGATGTTGATGACATTTACATATCTCAAACTACTCTTTGCCACTTTCTGCTCCTTTGTTGCTCGCTGGGGTTTGGATTGTAGCACATAGGAATTACAGATGAGGTTTCAGCAACAGGAAGATCAGGTTCAGAAAAATGTGAATCATATCTGTTTGACCTTCCCATATGCGGAAAAGAAATCAGGTCGTACCATCAAACAAGGCTGACTATTTCAATGGAAAAGAAAAAAAAAAATGCTCAAATTACTCTCTTGCCTTTATGATTGCAAACCACGTCTTCAGCATAAATATTAAATGTTTGACATTGAGAAATAAAGTTCTTTTACCTGAGTGACTGATCCAGTTTAGAGACAGTGATTTACAAGATCTGACAGGAGCTGAACAAGTCAATACATTCATCATTCACGGAACAAAAGCAGACCAAAGATCAGAACACCCAGCGACAATAAATTCAGCTTTAGAGCTAATAGAAAATGTAGTCTGCTATCAATTCACCTTTTTTTAAATCATATCTATCTCCATATATTATAACTTTAAAGCATCAAAATGCACATTTATAAGGAGGCATTACAGGCCATTTTTGCAGAAATATGGACTGACATTTTACCACTACAAACAAGGCCGGAAAGGTCAGTTTGTGTACCCGTGAATGCCGATAAATATTACGTGCTCACTCAGATATGAGAACATTTAGTCCTCACAATACAGAAGAGGCAGACAAGTAAGTGAAATTGGCCACCAGTTGTTTTTTTTTTTCTTTATTTACCACTGCTCATATTCTGCTAACAAAGGTAGCACACGAGTAATGGATATCTGATTCCTTGAAACAAGGACCTCCCAAGGAAATACAGGAAAACATGGTGTCATATGTAATTTGGGTCAAGAAAATTCTCATTTATGAGCTTACGTAATTCTGCATTATCATCTGTTGTCGAGAATGGTCAACCACAAACCTTGTTTGATTGAAAGGGATGAGTCGTATCATGCAGAGGCAAAATCAGAGAACAAGATTTAGCAGTATGTGGTTTAAGAGACGGCCAATTGACTTTGCAGGCTGCTGTCTGGCTGCAGGCAACTTTGTAATTGCCAGCTGAATTAATTGGAGTACCGTCTGTGATGGGATCATTTTTTTTTTTCAAGGTAAGTGTTTACCTCTAGTCTGTTACAAAGCCACCCACCTTCAGTTTGAGCTTACCTTAAAAATTAAATCCTTTTTCCCGTACCGCAGTTCTTTCAGTTGAGCCTGGATTTTTTTGGACTGCAAGGGAAAGATAAGAAAATAAGTGTTAGCTTATTTAAATAGCAAAACTGGTTTGAGATGTAGCTGGATTCTGCAAGCTGCAGCAGAAGAGTCCTTTGTGAGTGTTCCCTGGGCAAAGCTCTGGCTTAAAGAAAGGCCCTACTGAGAGGAAGAAAACATCAAATCTGCCCTTCACTGAACTGCATAGTACACAGAATAATGCAGTCATGCAGTGGCTTCTTGCCCACTGTCTAAGTCTGAATTCTTACTGCCCCCACACATGCGACTGCCGCCGTCGCTACATACTTGCGGGTTTTTACATTGTGACTGGCTCTGGCCCATTATTGGGTAGCAACACACATAAACAAAGAGGTTCTTCACTGCCAACTACCCTCAGCATGAACAGCGTCCAGAGCTGCCTGACATTCACTCTGCTGTTTCACATCACTGGGCACAACCTAACACAGGGGCTGTCTCTTAGTCATACTGCCATCCTCAAAACTGCTTATATTGTAAGGACACTGAAAGCCTTCAAATGGAGCCCTTTGGTTTCTGACAACAACTTATGACACCAAAATATTTTTAAGTTAGGTATGCACTGTAAACTATGGAAGGCCGAGGAGGCAAGTGTGAAAAGAAATTAAGGATCACTCTGACAAAAATGTTCTTTTTCTCACAGGTATAAATCATTTCAACAAGTAAAGAGTTCTAAAGGAGGGATCATAAGTTTTTTTTTTTTTTGTTTTTTTTTTCTAAACTTAAAAATCCTTTTTTAAGCCAAAAAAAAATGTTGTAAGATATAAATTGAGAGAAATTGCATCCATTCACAGAAGACCTTCCAAGTTCTAAATCCACTTGAAAACATTTGGGGATGAATGTAAATGAAGATTAAAAAAACAAATTTCAGTTGCAGAAAGTGAATGCTCTTTCTGAAGCCATAGTTGCGTCATGGAGCAACAGTTTGAGCAGCCTCCCGCAAACACTTAATATAAAACGTCCTTAAACAGGTTTTTAAAGTAATCAACAAAAACAGCAGGACTGTTCATTGCTGAATTATTTTATTGACATATTTAATTGCATGTTAGAGGGATTTTTTTTCTAGAACGACATGCTTTTGTTTCATTCTGCATTTCAGAACTGAGAAAGAGGATTTGAGAAAAATCAATTTGCTTCTTTCAAAAATGAAAAAAATAAATTCTGCAGAAAGCCAGAAAAGCTTAAAAACAAAATGAAAGGCAAAACAGATTGGACTCAGAAGATGAAAAAGATTATTTTTTCCTGCTTGCATTTTAGGGCCAAGCAAAGCACAAGTAAATAATCTGTTGAGAAAAATGTACTATTTTACCTCAGATATGCAAAGAGTAATTATTTTATCATCATTTTAGGCATGTTACAAAAAAAAAGAAATGCTGCAAAATTATTTGTCTTTTTGTCAGTTCACTGTGTTGCGATGAGCTCAGTTGCAATGAACCATAGACATCTGCACCGAGTCTTAACTTATAAATCGGAAAGTCTGAATATACTGACTTTTCTGAATTGTTTTGCCATCTCCTTTACCCTGGAGAATTACAGCAGTATTTTCCTTTATTTTTTGACTAAAATCCTTCACACACGAGGCCTGCATCCTCAACAGTTTTTCAAAAACAGTCAAAATACAGTGACACTGTGTTTTGGAGCTTGTTGTAGTTTAACATCTTTCCCAAACTTTTTTAAGAGAAGTCTCACGAAATGTGTCACTGTGAGTCATCATCCCTGGGAGGTCGATGACAGAGCTGTTAGATTTCAGCAGTCTGTCCAAAGGACAGACATAAACAGAACAAAGTGTGTCTTCATCTCTTTTCATCCAAAAGGTTTACTGTTTAATAATTAATGACAAGCTCTCAAATATGGAGACAGTTGTAGAGTTTAGTAATATCATTAATTTGGATTGTTTTTGGTGAAGCACTTATTGTTGTCTGTTCAGCCCCAAGGTTACAGGCTTATTAGGAATTGTTACTATAAAATCTCTAGTTTTCTGAAGCCACCCACTACAGTTATTTTTGAAATCAAATTAACTTCTATTACATTTTTTGGCACCTCAATTAACTCATGGAATAATGGTAAAGGAAACATTTTGCATTTAGTAGCTCTTTATAGGTTGTTACTTTTAGATATGCTTTTAATTTGACAAACAAGCCTCACTGGGATGTGTACTCTAAATTATTGAAAATGACTGCAGCTGTAATTAAACTGTTGCATTAAAGATGTGCTGGTAGTCCTACTCTTACAGGCTGTAAACCAGCCCTTTTTAAAGCTTTGATTAATATTATTACATGCAATTATAGATGTCAAGGATGAATAAAGTATGTATTTAATTGTTTTGATTATTTAGAAATATGCGTCTTTGCTGGAGACCATCCAACCATTCAGGTAAAAGCAAAATTCTAGCTGGAATTCATTAGAAATGAAATTGCGAAAACATAAATTTTTTTTTACTGTGGAACTGGACCACATTTATAAAAATCACCCAGTGGAAAACATTAAGAACAAGCAAATGTAATTCTGGAAGGTCCTTCAAGGTTTTACAATCAGAAATCTCCTTTACCTAGCAGTTTTAATCAAGCTTAAAATAACTGCTAAAACACTTCCCACATTCTATTTCATGATTGAAAACTTTGCAGATTTCTGAATTTAGTTTATATTTACATTTAAGCAAAGGAAAGTCATGTTAGCAAGTCTCTGCAGAAATGTTAGAAGGATCTAACAGTTTTATTTTTGATGCAGCCTCAGAAAAGCTGTTTCTTAAAGCGTTCTCCAGTATTATACAAAAATTGATGCTTTTTCTTTAAGACAATAATGCTTATTTTTTTTTGTATTGTGACTCACAAAAATGACCCAATTTTAGTTCATCCGTCTGAAGATGAAAAAGAGAAAAGAAATACTGTGAAATGTCCAAAGTACATCCTCCCAGAAGTATTGTGACTTGTCAACATTTATTTTAGGAAACTCCAGTCATACTCTTTTATGCCTCTAGTTCAAAAGTGGGGTCTTGCTGGGTCTTCTTCCTTGGAGCCCACTTTCATTCAGAAAGCAAAGAGACATTGTTGTTCCTTCATTTTGAAGTTGAGATTGTGTCTTGTTTTGAGGTTTTGTGTGTCTGTTTTCCAACAATTTAAACTATTCACTTGGGAGGCTCTGAATACAGTTTTTTTCTCTTGTTCAAGGAAGAAAAAAAAAAAAACAATGAACTCACAACAATAAATTCAAAGTGTTTTACATTTAAGCCAAAGTGAAAGCACAAACATACATAATAGAACAAAGACCACACAAGCAACAAAAAAGCAGAAAAAACTGCTTTTTGTTTGAAATCTCAAACAAATTTACCATTGTATTGTGACTCCATGACAACCAATTTCAAATCTGTAGATTGTGGTGCTGAGTTGCAGTGTTTTTTTTTTCCTGCTGATCACAAAAGACTCAAGGTATTTCTTTTACATACTTCTTAGGACCTTCTGTGGGGCTCAGTTCTATTCTACTCATGTGGAGGTCTCTATTGGTAACACAGCAAGATTTTAAAGAGGTTGTAAGTATGGTCAATGCAATCATTTTAATTTCTAACATATTGCTTAAAAACATGAACAATACTAAATTTGCAACAGAATTTACTTTTAGTTTACATTGTCCTTAAAAGCTGAGAATAATGACACTAACTGAAAATATTTTGCAGGGAGAATGTTGTAAACTTAATGACGACCAGTGCATCTTGTTTCTCATGGTTGCTCATGATTAGTTTTTGAAAGTTGTGTCTTATAATAAATTGTATTTCAGAAGATGGGATTATAACACTTAAAGAAGACTACATGTAGTTTGAGCCAAATATGTTCTATTTAATAAGGTATGAGTTGGGTTGGTTCGACTATACACAATATTCCTATTAGACGTGAACTAGATCAGTTTGTCTTGTTGGTGCATTTTGATTACATTTGCTGTGCATTTGTTCAAAATGGCACAGTATTAGCAAATGTTTTCAATCAATATTTTTGAAATGCTTGACATTTAACAATCAGATGATGTTTACTGAAATCTATTTCTCAATTTTTGTATTTGCAGAATCATCAGGGGTCTTTATTTTATACAGAAAAACACAGCAAATGACCGCAATCTGAATCTCAAATTAGGGAAGGAAATCTTCTAGTACCTATTGTGTCTAAAGTAGGACGGCATGACCAAAGAAAACCTTTCAGTGGTGAAAATACTGGTGAATATTGTGACAAAGACATTACTTGCCGTTTAAGCCTATTTTTGTGTTTTCCCTCTTTCTCATCTGTGCCTCTATTGCTCTGGGGCCTTTATTATTTTGAGCATTGTCATTTGTGTCCATAGTGAGCATCTGCTTCCATGAAACTGTCCAACTGAGTAAATATAATGTGTTGGCATGTAAAATGCAACTGTATCAGCCTGTGAACTATATAAAATGCATTTGAATTGTTCAGGTTATTTATATATCTTCTGTTTAACAGTATGGTTTCCAAAAGTTTTTTTTTTTTTGTTTTGTTTTGTTTTGTTTTTTCTTCTGTATCTTTCATGATGCAGTTCCCTGGAGATATGGGCCTTATAAAGCCGACAGTAATTATTTCTAACATGGATGGCTGGAAAACAACTACTGTCAGCAGGATTTTACATTATGTTTGAAGGCTGTCTTTTAGAAGTAAATGCGTTATGTTTCACATTCCTCCAGTGAAAGCAGTGAGGTATGTTTTGTTTGTATTTTATTTGTATTACAAGCCTCTGTTCTTTTATGTGAATATGTTTTTTTGTTTTTTTTCAAGGTCATCCAGAAGACCCATTGCATCTGTAATAAAGGGAGATGCTGAAATAAAAAACTAAAAATCACCTATCAAGGCTTTGCTAAACTGTTTTCATGAGGTGGGGGTCTGATACATAAAGTTTATTATACTTGAATTATATTGCCCAACAATTATTGCAGTCTAAAAAGACCTTTGTAAGATTAATATTGCAAACACTTATATGGCAATACTAGTATACAATATATTGTGTAGTTCAATTATCCAGTAAATGTTTTGTTCCTTTTATCTACACACAAATGTGTATACATTAACATAAAACATAAGTTTTTCCCTCAGTACACTTTCTAGAAAGAAGTGACTTCTCTTATTTGAGTTTGTTTTACCATAAATTGTCCATGTGGAACAACACAAACAATCCCCATGACAAACAGATCCAAAGGTGACAGCACACAAATTGGCAGTGGTACTTAATCAAAAAAATGCAGTTATCCCCACCTTATGCTGAATTTTTAAATGCAACAGGAGTGCAGCATGGTCATAGAACTACACAGTCTAGCAGTGAGTAGCTGACGGCTAAATGCTCACAGACTCAACTATTATACTTCAATCATTTCTGTCAGAGTAATTTGATTTATTCAATATGAACAGTGAATGAGGTAGACAACCATAGCCATACATTTATATTAACCACAGATTCAGCCTTTGTACACTCCCTACGGATGGACAAATTGCATTGCAGGATATATCATACGGCAGTGAATGCACATTTCCCAAACAACGTGCTATCAAAGCTGCCAAACATCAAACAAACCATGGGAAGATCTTACTGTGATTTTTCTTTCCTGAAAGAGGCCTGGGGCATCCTAATGTTACATGGCATTTAACATTATCACTTATCATCATGTTGGTGCCTCCTGGAAGGCTTAATAAATCTGCAATTGGGCTAAAACTTGAAAGTGCAAACACACACAAAAAAAGACATAAATGGGGTAATGTGATTGACATAGATACTTATCCATTAGAGTTCTTAAATCAAAAGCAGAAAATGGCTGCAATATCCACTTTTTGTAATTGCACATTTTAATAATTCCTTTCAGCCATGTGTCAGAAATTAAATAGGTGTTAGTCTGAAAAAAAAAACATACATCAGATTTCTGCCCGTCTACCTATAAATTTACTGATAAATTACAACATTATTGGCAAATTAATTTATTTAAACTTTTTAAACATATGATAGATTCAATACTCACTGAGTGATTTTTTAAAATTGTTATTCTGATTTATATCTAATACAATTTTAAAATCAATTTTTCAAAACATTTCAAAATAAATCAGTGAAATGAATGTTTAATACAAAAATGTCTCATGAGCAAGACTACTGACATGATTCCACTGACACCGTCCACAAGGCAGATAAACTTAGAAGTTTACCAATAAATAAGCTGGCTGCTTCGAGAGAAAGCTTGGGGGACATTTACAAGACTTGAACCATGACTGGAGTCGATCCCACAAAATTCACCAAACACAGATATATTTGAGCTGTAAATGTCTCGATCCTTATATTAACTGCTAAACCAAAAAAAAAAATCATCTTGTGTTGGCAAAGCAGAAGTAAAACTAGATAGTTGTTCAGTGCTCCAAAGGAATCTTTTTAAAATGAAAGTAAAGAGAAAAGGAGGACACAGATTTAGCATTTCAACTTGAATTTCATTATCCCAGAGCCTAGAGGAGGTGTAGATGGCACACAATCCAAGTTGCTTGCGGAGCAAATGTTAATCTCCATGATACATTAGTTTCACTTATTGCATTGAATAACTAAAACCAGTTAATGTTTTCTGTTATTCAATCTTATTGAGATGGAACAGTTTTAATGGAATAATTCATTGTTTTCTATCAATCGTTTGACAAACAAAAAGTAGTTTGTAAAGACCTTTCTGTCTCTCTGACAGTTATTCACCGTCTCTTTTTAATAAAGGTGCTAGGAGCATTTATCAAAATAAAGTTGTGGGACTGGAGAGATTTTCTTCAAAGCTCATTAATTGTCCCCAATATCTAAAATGATAATGACACGAAGCTTCATTCAAAAAGCCCTGCAGAATTAATTACACAAGGCCATTCACCTTGAAATGTGTCATTACATGAAATCCTCCTAAATCTGCAGTTTTATATTTTATCCCTCTTTGTAATTTTTCGAAATAAGTGCTGTTGAATGGATGGATGAATAGCTGGATGGATGGATGGATGGACAGATGAATAGCTGGATGGATGGATGGACAGATGGATGGATGGACAGATGGATGGATGGTTTCCATGGATGTTTCAGTTAAATCCTGATGCATGAATTCAACGTAATTTCAGTGATAACAGCTCTTACGCTGAAGTGTGAAAACATCATTCTTCACCATCATGACTGTGCAGCAACACCATAAATTTGACAGAGGAGGGAAAGGGGTGATAAATTCATGCAGATGTGAAACAGATTAAAGGGCATCTCAAATGCCATTTATCTCCCTCCTTTAGCAAATGGTTCTAACTTTGACACTGAATCAAGGTTTCTCAGCTATCAGATGTTTCCCTTGAGCGCATCAGCAGCACTTTGATATGTTCTGTGACATTTACATAATGAACTGATAAAACGCAAAATAGTCAGAAATGTATAGCAGGTAGTGCTGAATATCCTTGAAGGTTTTCTTTCCAGTTTGAATAAAGGAGCAGGATTTGTGGTTTTATGTGATTGCTAAAGTGAAATAACTGATTCAGCCGCCTGTGAGTGGCTTTCTTCGTTGTGTCTCTTTCAAATTTGGCAAGAGTTCTTTCTGACTCCGAGTCAAGAGATTATGTTTGAATACCATCAATTCTTCCACTTTGGTTTCAGAACTAATCATGAGTAATATATCAATTAAGTATCAGTTTAGTGCCAACACATTCATAAATGATCTTTCCTTTTGAGAAATAAGCATTGCTCAAATGTTCACAACTTTAGAACAACACTTTGTTTAAGAACCTTTTTTTTTAAATAACACCATTTTGTCTGGTATAAGTCTATCACCATCCCACAATTTGGCTTGGAAATATTAATTCATTTGTCCACAGCCTTTTTTATGTGATCCAACAGGTCTTGTGTCTTTTTTACTTTTTTGTTTAGGTCATTCTAAGAATTTAATCTATTTCTCATGAAGACATTTACCTAATGAGTTGGATGTATGAATCTGATACCAAAATATCTAACCCCATACAGAATAGTTTGTTATTTTACCAATCTTGAAAAAATAACCTCAGTTCCATTTAAAGAAAAAAACAAAAAAAAAACATATGATGTTGCCACTGTGAAGATTCCTGGTAATTATGATGCCCAGGCTTGTTTGTGTGGCAGACATACATCACTGAGTGGGAAAACAAAAGAACATCCCATGATGAGCATTTGATTAGATTCACTGTCTTTGGTTAAATGTGCAAACTCAACTGGACATCACACTTAATGAACATTTTACTGTTACATTATTTCACTTTACATTCACTTGTACAGGACATGTGTCACATTAAAGCTGGAGAAAGGCTTGAAATTAGTTATCAAAGTGTTATGTTTTAGCCCACAAAGTGGTTTTTGCTGTTGTTTCTATTAGATGAATGGGTGAGTAAAAGGTTTATCCATGTCCAAAGGACGACTCTCTTTTCTTGGAGATGCACTTGTAGTCTTTACATTACTTTAAGGATTTTTTTTTTCTGTTTGCTTTCATTTTCTTTTATTATTTGAATTGATTAACTCTAATGCCTTGACAATATTCTCATTTAAAATTAATTTAAAATGTAAACACATAGCACCTAGACCACAATGTATTCAATGAATATAATAAACATGTAGAAGTGGCACTATGAACAGATGGTACCTAGCCAAAATGTGGGGTTCTAGTAGGTGTAGCTCCTTGAATAGCTCAAACAAACTTGAGGCAAAAAAGGTGTTGCTTGTAATTACCTTTAGCAATTGTTTTTCAGGCTCAGAGACCATCTCTTTCTGTCAGTCTGTGGTAATTACAGTGTGATTACAGGTTCAGTCGGTAACCCTTTCCCTTAAAACATAAATAACTTTCTAGGATTAAAGTCGAAGCATGGAACAATTTCCTCTCACTGATTTACTTCAAAAGCCAAAGTCTGGTAAGGGAATTGAAGACAGTGACCTCCATCTACCTGTTTTCAGGAAAAGTCTGCAAGCTATTTGCTGCCTTAAAGACCTTAAAGTCCAGCAACTGTGACTAAAGTTCTTTTGACAATAATCAGAAAAATACAGAGTGATTTTTCTTCATGATATCAGTTGAATAGACATTATCTGTATTAGCTACAAGGAAAATTTATCCCTTTTTCAACCATTTGCCTAACAAAAAGTTGGCTCAGTAAATAATGACCCGCAGATTCAGTCAGAACTTTTCTGTTGCCTTTCTACTCTTTCCAACACTTGAAGTGTTCCAATCAGCCGGGCTGCATCGCAAAATGTGCTATCATCTTCTCAGGGTTTGAATATGTGATGATAGCAAAGATAAGCTATCGCTGGCAACATGTCAGTGAGTTCAGCTTGAAGATTTTTGAAGGAAAGAGGCCAGAATTTTTAACTCCAATTTTCCATGTCTCAGTGGGAGTGTGGGAGCAACCTTAGCTTTGGAGCTGACTTCAGAGCTGATGAAAAGCTCCTCAACATCAAAAGCTCCCAAACTCAGTGTTCTCTTTGAGGGCTTTAGAGATCTAACTTCACGTGGTGTTGACTACTCAGATTAGTCCATTATTGCTGATGCATTTCAAGCCAAAGTGGGATTTTCCAGTCATACAATTCCCAAGATAATACTGATGCATGACCCAAAATTAATTATCCCCCCAAATTCCTTAATGCAGTGAGATGTGACTGCCACGATGGGGAATTGTAAATAATAAAAACATTTTTAACTCTAGAGCAAGAGTTATTGAAAAATATACCAGAAACCTATGAAGTTTGATTTAATCACCATAGAAAAGTTTCCCTTTTTTCTGCCTATTAGAAAATACCAAGTTTATTATGAGTCACTAAAAGTCCAGCAACAATTTTCTTGTGATAATTTTTGATGAGTTTATTCAAGTACAAACAATTTAAATGAATGAATAGAGAGTCACTATGCCTTGTAAAAGTCTTAGGATCCCTTGAATACATTTCTTTTTTTTTTGCAATCATAAGATATGTTTTTCAGACTATTGCTTTCAAAGTTATTTTATTTTTTCACAAAGAAAAACATGAAAAGTGGGACATGCATTCATATTTAACTGCTTTTACTCTTTTGCCACTAAATAAAATTAATTTCAGCTAAACTCCTTCAAAGTTCACCTATTCAGTAAACCAAGTCCAACTGTGTGAAATGTATTCCTTGATAAACATGAAAGAAAAGTGTTCTGGTCAGACCAAAACTGAGCCTTTGGCCTACATGGAAGAGAATATGATGGCTTAGGTCAATTCACATTCAAGTTTAAGTATGACCTAGTTAAAGTCCAGCCAAAAGTTGAAAACTTGTGTTTGCAGAAGCTTGCTGAGCTTGAACTATTTTGCAATTAAAGACGGGTAAAAACTTGTATGTATAAATGCACATTTTCAAAACTGTAATTGCAGTAAAAAGTTATTTTATAAAGTATCACACCAGCCTTTCCAAAGGTAGATATTTGAAGGACTCTCATTATTTATGAGTTTTTTTTTGTTTGTTGTTTTTTTTTTGCACACTAACATCAGCAAACTGGTCACAATTAAAAATCGCTCAAACTTAGATTTCACTTCAGAGGTCTGACCTAGAGTCTCTCAGTTACAACAGCAGTTATCAAGCTGCCCACATTATCGCTGTAAAAATTTAAATAATTCCATAAACTCTACAAGAAAAGGTCGGGAGTTTCAACAAAACAACCATAACTATAAATGCTGCGATTACACAGCAAAAATCAGCAGTGATGTGAGCATGTCATCAGGATGCCTGCTAGACCCGCTGTCTTGTACAAGACTTCACGGCTAAATTACAGCATAAGCTTCGGTCAGCAGGAAGGTAAAAGGCAGCAGTCAAAAGCTCAAGGCTTCAATGAGGATGTGAACTCCCTGGACTGTGCTGACTATGGCAACTGGCAGCAGAGTCGAAGCACGAAGAGATGAAAAGTGACAGCGAAAATGACACAGACGAACCTCACTCAAAGCTGCTCTCGCTGCAACTATAGCTCCTCAGATTGCACTGCGCAGCAATCAAATGGCTGACAGTTAGGTACAAGTTGCTCTGAAATTCACTAGACAGGCAAAACCAAGCAAGTTTATGTCCATGTCTGAACTCTAGAAGAATGTATAAGTGACAGATAGAAAGAACAGAGTTAAGAGATGTAGCACTTGCTGAGATCGCCTGGAAAAAAAGACTGCAGATGCAAACAAGTACAAATAGTTATGAGAGACTAACGCACAAACTACTGTTAAAAGTTACATTGTAAATGGTCTGGAGAGCAGCAATTTGAACCTAACTTCAGCTTTTATGAACATTCCTTCCTGAAAATGTGATTATGGAGCATGTTGATGTAAAAACAAACCTTAATTTTAGCAGCTAATGCTGTCAATACATAATGCTCACATTTAATATCGGTGGGTGGACAGCCAACAAAAAGTATGCAGATGTTATCCAAACAATAACATACCCAAGGCTGAGTAGAACCTCAAAAGAAATTCACCAAAAACAGATTTTTCAAATTTGTTTTGTATATATATATATTTTTGTTTACATATCTTAAGCTTAAGTTTGGCTAATTTTAAAGCTGTTATCTGTTTTGTTGTACTGTTTGCTTGCAAGAAAACAAGTACTGATCATAATCTCTTTTGAATTCCTCTAAGTCTGTTATCAGAAATAATAATATGGAGCTCAGAAATGACTGCCTTTGTAAAACAGAAAAAACCCTTACCTCTTCAGCATATGCATCGCAAAGTTTGTTTCCAGAGAGTAGTTTATTCTTTAGGCTCTTGTTCTGAAAAACAGAAAAGAAAAAAAAATGGCATTAACTTCTGCACAGTATGTTCTTTTAGCTTCCTTTTTTTTAGCTTACAAAAGCACTTTGACTCAGTGTGCTACCATTTGTCCAGACCCACATTTTGCTGCAAAGAAACTTTGGCAGCAAGTGCTTGGTTAGTTCTCATTTTCAGGCAAGACCAAAGAGCAGTCACAGATGCAATTGCTTAAAGGGTTCACAGATATAAAAGCTTTTGAAAGGAGGAAGGTGTAGTTCAGGGTTTCAACCTAGTTCAATCTAGAATTAAAATCATTTGCAAACCAGAGGACAGATGCAATGTGTGAGTTTGAATATTAAAATCTTGCCGTATCACATTGATGCACGAGAGCAAATTACAAAAGATTTGTTTCAAATATGAATAATATTTTGTAAATTTCTATAAACTTAAATAACTCACAAACATGTTGAGCTTTTTATTTGTATCCACCACCATGCAATGTGTGATTCGCAACAAAAGAATGCAACCCAGATTTTTAAAAATGTGACTCTTGACTTTTTTTTTAAATCTGTTATTTTCTCAGTTGGAATCATAGTACAACAAAACAATTCATAGTTTAGTCAGGAAAGACCCTGATTTTGAAACAGGAAGGTCACATGTAAAGACAGCAGAGAATTCTCGCCACAGGCTTGATGTGAGATGACACGCCACTAAGATCTTTTTTCTCTGAAGTTGGTCTGAAAATATCCGCTCCACGTTCTTTAAGGGGGAAATTTGCAAATGACACAGCTGGGAGAGAGCATGCTGAGGCAGAAGAAAATAAAGCCTGAAAGTGATGAGAGCAATTTAAGAGGAACAAAATTTTCCTTTATAATTGGCAATGATCTGTTAGTATGAGTTTTGCTTAAGTAACTTAATGCTTAGCCTAAAACACATTCAGATCTTGAGATGACAATGACCCAATAAAACAGCACAATCAGCCATGACAAAAACTTCACCAGGGTATATGGGGAACTAAAATTGGACTGTTCCCAGCATCTGCATTAGGGAGAAAGCCTTTTAGACAGTCTCTGTTGTGATTTAAAACTAAACTGACTATCCCTCAGAAATCTTAGGAAAGAATGCTGCTTGGGAAAAAGAAGCACAATTCAGGAAATATGATATGTTAAACAAGCTTTACACTTGTTTATTTTTTCTTTAGTCTGCAGATAAAAAAACAGAAGAATAAAATCATATTACATCTACAAGTATCTGCATGCTTTTATAATTTTGATGCATTCTTTGAATGCTCTGTTACTCTTCTCTTTCTCTTGGTTAAAGCTGAAAAAAATGTCCATATGGATGTCTCTGTGGTGTTTCTGTAAATCCTCTAATTACCTTCTCCTAGTTAAAGCCCTTTTGTAGAAAAGTATGGGACAAAAGATGTTGGGAGCTCTTTTGTTATTGTTTAATTCAGCTCTATTTGTTTTAATGTAGTCTTTCTGTATAGTGTGAAATTATCGCACATTATATAAAAGGCACAGATTCAGTTTATATACATAACTTTAAATTATGCATATAAACTGTATATAAACTGTGCCTGAATGACTGAATGAATCATACAGACAGATTCAGTCAATTACAAGTATTCACATTTGAGTCTAGTTATAAAGCACTGCATTCAAGTTCACTTTATTATGTCAATATGCAAAACGTTGGGAAATCCAGCTGATTGCATAGAGTTGCTGATTTTGCAAACAATCCCTCCACCTGAACAAAAATATGATAACAGTGGACTGCTGTTTCCATCAAGTCATTAATTTTGCAGCAATATTATACTGGACCTTTATATTTTGACAACGGAGATGAGAAATAGGTTAGATTCATGTAGTGTCTGTTCATTGTTTCTAAATTGCCAGCCTCACGCCAGCCTCAACAGCATACAAGAGATTTAGCATATGTGTTTCAGAACTTTGGATCTTTTTCTCGCTGAAGTGAGAGGGGTGTGAATAAAAACAGGATGTTAAGATGGCATCTACACACATACATAAAAAAAAAAGCACTCAAGAGATTTTCAAATGTTTGTGTGAGAATAAGGACATCAAATAGAGCCTTTGAATACAAAGGTGAGTTGGATAGACATGCAATTGTGTTTTTTGAAACCACAGGGAGAAACAATGTTAAAAGAGATCAATTTACCCCTGGAAATGTATATTTGACTGATGCGCTTTAAAGCTGTATACCACATGGACACAGCTACTCTGACATAAAATGAACAGTCAGAATCAGACTTCTGGATGAAACATATGCAGTAAAAATATGCTCTTGGTGGGGAAAGCGTCTAGAGATTGAGAAATAAATAAACCGTCAAGTCACAATTCCCAACAAAGATGAAACAGTCCAGTGACACTGTATTTGAACACACACACTCCTCACCAATATGTGCACAGATTTTTGGAAATATTAACAAGCTTCTGGAGAAAATTGAGTCTAGCTTTATCAATGTAAGGCCATATTTTTTTGAAGCTGTCATGCATATTGCATGTGACGATTTTGGAATGCTTCATCACAACTACACACATACGGTGTACCAGACTCCTCAACAAACACACTAGAGGCACACTGAGCTGAGGTAATGAGCTGCATTGGCAGCTGTTTTGTGATTCAGTGAGGCAAAACTGCTCAAGCATCACTTCCACACAGGACTACCTTCTATCGTCCCTACAGTGGGACCACCATCTGAGGACACGTGGAACTGGCAGCTATCGTAAAATGTGAGGTAGCTTAGCCTCAGGACATACCGAGAGTGAAAATTAGATCTTTTGGAGTCAGAAAGTCAAAGAGCATTATGCAAAATAAAACACACCGAGCTGCATGTGTCATAACGTGTTATTCTTTCAGCACTGCCATCCTCTGGATCTAAAAGATTTGGGTACTGCTTGCTAATTCATTTATTTTCTCTGCTATCTTTATCTACTTCAGGGCAACTGTGGGGTGGCGGTGGGATGTGTGTGCATATGTGTGAAACATATCCCATCTGTCATTGGGTGAAAAGCAGAATATATCGTGAACAGAAAGCCACCAGGTCACAAGACCAAGATAGAAGCACATGACACAACTTATTTACATGCATTCAAAGATTAACCTAGAATCACAATTTATATGTATGGATTTGGATTGTGATGGAAAAATAGAGTAAGGACATGAACTCAATCAATAAATAAGGGTCTTGCTAAAATACTGACTTGCAAATTCTTGTCCACAAACCTTTAAAAATGAGCATTTTCATGAATAGTGTTAACTTTTTGGAGACATTTTGGGAACTTATAAATGCTTGTTTTACATGACAAAGTTGATTTATGGAAAAAGGGCACCTTTAAGGTGAGAGACTTCAATGTGGGAATGTTTTAGCATGAGTGTGGTTCAGGTTGTCAGATACACAATATTTCTGTGGGGACCGGTTACTGATAATGCATGCTTCTCCTTTTTAAGTCCTCATTTAAACTTCTCATAAAACAACAGCTCATACCACTGGCCATCAAATCTTCCTAGATTATGCCAAGATGTTTTTGTGTGGGAGCTTGATGCAGGCAAGAATTTAGACCAGTTGTGGAGTTGGAGGTACAGCACAAACAAGCAGAGGAATGAAGCCACAGCTAAATACATTGTCACTTCTAACTTGTCTCTCCAACAGGCAAATGTAGTCATGTTGACAGTGCAGAAGGTTTATTGCTTCATGTGAGTGACAGTTTTATCAAGAATTGTTTTTAACAAGAATTGTGACATTTATTAAAGAGGAATACCAACCGTGTAGTGCTTAAAGGGTGGCTGGAATCAAAAATGTAGATCTAATAGGGTAATCATAAAGGAAAGCGGTGTTGTGCAGAATTTACTATTTTGCGCTGCATATCATGTTCTAATATTATTCTCCCATCAAATACATACAGAAAAATTGTTTTGATTCTTTCAAGCATGCATGTTTGAAATATTCTTGAATTTCTGGTTCACTGTAGCAGTGCAGAACTAAGTGACCTTTGATAGTGAGCTACACATAACTTATTGTCACCATATTATGGTGATAATAGTATGGTGAATTTACCAGTAATTTGTCTTTACAGATTATAAAGTTCCTAAGTGTTTCTTACTGATCTTTGCAGTCAGATTTCACAGTGATCAACACTCATCAGTGT
>NW_006800174.1:0-7758 GCF_000485575.1 Poecilia formosa
CACAGAGACACTGAGGAGAGACCAGTGCTCCCAGTCCTGAGCTGATTCTAATGTTTTATTCTTGCTTTAAAAATCTTTGTTTTATTTCATCTTCATAACCTCTGTTATGTGTTTAAAAGCTCAATTTCTGTCAAAAATAATAAAATCAAAATCCTTACTCCTGTTTTGACTTCTTTATTTTTCTGTTTTTACCTTGTCAGAGGAAAAATAATGTTTTGTTCACTGTGTGCTGCATGTTAGTAGAGGTTGTTTACTGCAGAAACTGCAGCTCATCAGTATTGTTACAATAAATTTATCATTTAATTTCAGTTTATTTATATAGCTACAATTTATTAAAATGAATGTTATCATTTTGCACTATACCAAAAACTATTTAATAGGTTTAAAGGAGAAAAAGCTGTACATCCTATTAAGTTATGTATAATATGAATTAAGTTCATGATTTATTCTTTAACAAAATTGAAATAATAGATCTTAAAATCTCTCTTTTTAAATAAGCAATTAAAAGTGTATTTTGCCCAAATGTTTGTTCATTTGACAGTCATTCAGTAATTGATTGTTTTTAAATGTGTGACCACATCTTAGCTGTTCAAAGTGTGAGCTCTGACAGAATCTTCAGCCTGAACTATTTTGATGGTCAGAGTGAAGTCAGAGTTTGATCTACTGTCTATGAAACCATATAGAGTTTCTGAAACTTTTCTTTTGGACAAATAATGAAGAGCTGGAGAGTTTCACCCATTTCTGTTCTAACCAAGATGTTTATTGTCAAACATCTGACTCATAAATAGGATTTTATTTTAATTTTTGATAAAACCATGTTTCTTTTTGAATAGAAAATGAAGTCAAAATAATGTATCTCCATTTAAATAAACTCAACACACAACCCCAGATTGTGATTAGAAAATCTCCATGTGTACCTAAATGATGACATTTAATTTCAGCCTTAAGTCAAATTTTACCTTCCCAACATTTTTTCTCCAGGTGTAATATTCCAACCTCTTTATTAATTTCAAAGTCAGATAGGAAACGTGCACCTATTTCAATATTTACGTGAATGTCGTGGTGCCTGTGCTTAGTGAGCTGTGTCAAGGTCTGCTGTAACATCCAGCTGGAGTTTATGTTCAGTCAGACTCGAGGTTTTTGTACGACTGTTTTTCACTGTGTGAACAGCTCATACTTGTTAGCATCAAATTCTCCCTTACAGTAATAAACTGCAGCATCTTCAGCCTGAACTCCACTGATGGTCAGAGTGAAGTCAGAGTTTGATCCACTGCCTGAAAAACGACTTGGAGTCCCTGATGCTCGAGTGCTGGTATAATAAATGAGGAGCTTAGGAGTTTGTCCATGTTTTAGTTGGTACCAGTCTAAACGATAGCAGGAACAACCACTGTAATAATACACATTTTGACTGGTTCTACAGCTGATGGTCACAGGTCCTCCAATATCAGCTCTCACTACTGCAGGCTGCTGAGTTACTGAAACCTGGATTATGGACTCTGAGGACACAGAGACAGAAACATGCAGCAGCTTCATGGTTTAGTCGGCTTCATTTCAGAGGGACAGATGTTCATAGAGGAGAGGAGTTGGATTCTCTGGACTTTACCTGTGAAGCAGCAGCAGAGGAGAGTCCAGATGAGGACGCAGATCAGAGTCATGTTTCTGATGATGAGGAGGATTTCTGTGTCTTCCGCTGTGATGAAGGACAGCTGTCAGTCATCCAGTGTTCAACTGTCAGGACTATAAACTCTCCCAGAGCGCTGGAGCATGGAGCTGCTGATGCAAAGTGACTCTATGGAAATGCTGCGATTATATATGTGATTATATAATTTATCATCACAGGTACCATTATATATTTTATGCATTGTGTAGTCTTGTGTTCTTTGTAAAATTACTTAGCTTGTTTTTTGTGCTGCAATCCGCAAAACTATACTTGAAATTTAAATATGTGTTCTGTTTGTCTAAAAAGTAAAGTTTGAAAATAACAGCCTTTTAGCAGAAATATCAAACATACATTTCATTAAGATTATGTCTTGTATTTGAATATATTATCAGTTTTATGTAATATTCTAATCTTCTGTGGAATTAATGTTTTCATCAGCTTTTCAGTGGAAAATTATAATTAACAGAGAAAAAGACTAGAAAACATCAATTCATGTGTAATTAATCTTTATAATGAGCTTTACTGAGTAAATTGAGTCACTGAAATATATTTGCTATTTCATACAAATTTCTACCTGTAAATTAAATTTAATGCAATTTCTTTGTTTTCCACCTTTTCTGTAAAAGTACAAGCAACTAGTATTAAAATGACATGTAGAAATTACATGTTTTTGAATATCAGTTTGTTAGTTTGCATTTTGAATTTATCTCTCTTCTGTTGATCAAGTAAGAGATTCAGCAAAGCTAGTGACAGATATAAACTCTTGTATCATAATATCAGGTTTTGCTTTAAATCAAGATTCAAATTATCTTCACATTTTTTAAAATGTTTTAAACAAGATGGAAAATACCTCATGCTTTACATGCCTTTTCTCAGATTAACACTTCTTTTGAAGAGCTATAAATTTAATATATATAAGCGATTGAAGCACAGTGTGCTATGGTTATATATATTATGAAAGAAAAAACAGTTTAATTAAAAATGTGTTGTTTAAATTAGCCGTCTTTCAACATGATTCTGTGAACAACTTCTGCTTCAGTGCAGCCGTGGATCAGTTCCTCTGCAGCTGAGGGAGGTTTTTGTACGACGTTGTATCACTGTGTGAACGGAAATCTCCAATCCTGCTGACAGTGATAAACTCCTGCATCTTCAGCCTGAACTCTACTGATGGTCAGAGTGAAATCAGTTCCAGACTGAGTCCCACTGAAACGATCAGAAACTCCAGGCTGACGATTTGATGTCCAATAAATCAGGAGTTTAGGAGCTTCTCCAGGTTTCTGGAGGTACCAGTCTACCTCATTGTCTACATGTTCACTGGCTTTACATTGAATGGAGACTCTCTGTCCTGGATCAACAGACAGAGATCCTGGAGTCTGAGTCATAATTATGTCTCCTGATGAACCTGAAAGAGAAAAAAATATTTATACTCATTACAGTAGACTTAGAAAATTCAACTGAAGGTCTGAGCTTATATTTCAATCTTTCCATCACAGCAGAAAGTCTTTGTGGTGAATCTTGACATCCTGAACATCCTCACCCTGAACCAGGAGCCCCAGGATGGTCAGCAGTAGAGTCAGTGACATCATCGTTGTGCTGCTGGTGTGTCAGTGGCTCTGAAAGGCCTGGACAGCCACTGATCAACTCTGACCTCTTAACAGCTGGAGCAGAGAGGCAGGACACATATGCAAACACACTCAGTCACATGGAGCTCAGCTCTACATGTCATCAGGTTTCCTCTTCACTGTTCAGAGAGTTGTGATAAAATAGTGGAACCAAATACCTTGGGCTAAAGAAGTTTCTTCTTTTCCTCTATTTGTAATTCTGATATACTTCATCCTTAAGATTTTTCTTTTCTTCTACCTTGCAGAAAAACAAAACCTTGAAGCTAAAGCTCATTGATCAAACACGTTTTTCCTAATCTCTTAATTAAGTTAGACTGTTGACATCACCACTCAGATCATTTTATTAATTTAAGATCTGCAAAATGTGGTTGAGGTGAGGATAGGACAGAGACCCAGGTAAGATGAAGATGATGGTGATTTAATGATTATATTGCTCAGAGAGTCCAGAACAGGCAGCACAGCAGAGAGACTAGCACACAGCTAAATTCCGGTAGAAACTGACATAAGACTGACAAAAAACAAGCAGATGCCGACACAGGACTTCACCGTACCACTGTGCCAGCAGACGAACTAGACTTACAAACAACATACGTTAGACAAGGACCCGAGGAAGAACACAGACAACAGGTGAGACTAAATACACACGGGGTAATCAAGGGAACGAGACACACCTGGGAGACAATCAACGGGGAAGACGCAGAGACGGAGTCTCAAAAGGGAACAGGATAACAATAAACACAGAAACAACTCATAAATAAACACACAGAAACACGGATCATGGCAGTTTGTGTGAAAATCTAGTTCTTTTTCTCTTTACATTGTGACTGTTGCTACTCCAACAGCAACTACAAATGATCTTAGGATTTGTGTCAAATTACACATTTTATGTTTTATGTCCCATGGTTCTAATTGATCAATTAATTATAACATTAGTGCTAAACATGGAACTATTACAATTTAAAGTAACCTCAGATTTTTTTCAATGCCTTAGAGAGACTTCTGTTTCTTCCATTTCTTTATGAAAAGGAAAAAAAATTAAAAGCTTTTTAGAGTTATCCTATCTTTTGTCAACCACATAAGCTTTATATCACTCGAATTAGAGTGATGCCGTATGTTTTACTTGTATTTTTTAAAACATCTTCATGAAATTTTGTGTGTATCCATGTGGAGGATTTCAGTGAACTGTAGCGGTTTCTGCAGCAGCTTCCAGCTGCAACAACATAGTTAGTTTCTGTTAAGTTTGACTGAAGGAGGTTTTTGTACGACTGTTTTTCACTGTGTGAACACACCACCACTATGATAACTCTGACAGTAATAAACTGCAGCATCTTCAGCCTGAACTCCACTGATGGTCAGAGTGAAGTCAGAGTTTGATCCACCATCGTTAAAACGATTTGGAGTCCCTGAGAAACGACTGCCAACATAGTAAAAGAGCAGATGTGGAGTTTGTCCATCTTTCTGTTGGTACCAGACTAAGTAGTTGTTGTTATAAACATCTTGACTCGTTCTACAGTTGATGGTGGCAGATCCTCCAATATCAGCTCTCACTGCTGCAGGCTGAGTCACTGTGACCTGACCTCTGACCTCTGAGGACACAGAGACAAAAACATGCAGCAGCTTCATGGTTTAGTCGGCTTCATTTCAGAGGGACAGATGTTCATAGAGGAGAGGAGTTGGATTCTCTGGACTTTACCTGTGAAGCAGCAGCAGAGGAGAGTCCAGATGAGGACGCAGATCAGAGTCATGTTTCTGATGATGAGGAGGATTTCTGTGTCTCCTGCTGTGATGAAGGACAGCTGTCAGTCATCCAGTGTTCAACTGTCAGGACTATAAACTCTCCCAGAGCGCTGGAGCATGGAGCTGCTGATGCAAAGTGACTCTATGGAAATGCACCCAAGTCCAAATCATGGATGACTCAGATGTTACTGTCACACAATTTATAAATTTATTGTATAATAAATTGCAATACTATCTTAATCCAACTTATTTTATGTAAGCCTCATTTAATTTAGGTGTGGTTTGGATTCTGCACATATGTAATGCCTTACGAGCTGATGTTCTTACTCATTTTTACAAAATGAATAAAAACTGAAGTTACCCTGGAGAACCAGTCCATCTTCTCATTTTTCATTCTGTGTTTTTATTAAATTGATGCTTCAACAAGAACATCCTAAAAGTTCATTTGAATATTGACAATTACAGTTGATTCAATTAATAATTATCCTGGCCTATTAAGTCTTAAAATTTAATCCACTTTGCCAATAAGTTTGTGTTGAATAGGAAATTAAGCAGGCATCTAATATCAGAAAAGAAATGGTAATTTTGGATTTAAAAAATCCTTTGTTTTTGTTTTATTAAATTATGTCAAAATGAATGTTGAAAATTGTTGAAATACTTCTCAAATTAAATCCCATAATATATACGCCATGAATATTAAAGGGGAAAAACCATTTCTAAAACATTTAGAGAGCAGGTAATGAATTGATCGAGTGTTAAAAAGTGAAAATTGGTTGTTACTGTGGTTTACATGTAACAAAACTCAACTCTCCAGGTCAACCTATTTTTTTCCTGAGCAACTTTTTTAGAAGGAAAAATCAAGTTTTTATTGCCATGCATCTGTACTCCTGTGTCAGTTTAAAAATGTTAAATGCCTTTTCTTCCTCTTTAAGAAAAATGTTGCTTAAAGGTCTGCATTTATTTTGGTTAATTCTGACATGTTGGGGTTTAACTTTCTGACCCACATGCAGAATCAACAGAGTCCAAGTTAAGGAATTGGTTTTATTTTCAAAAGAAAAAACAATTGACAGATCTTCATCTTTTTGGACTGCGATAAGTGTCACGCGATCGGTGGCGCCTGGAACGAGAGTGGGGTTATAGAGGCCTGAAACGAGTTGGTCTGAGAGGCAATATGAGAGAACTTGCAGGTAGGAGAAAACAGCTGAACTGATCCTTTTTGGAAAATCCAGTGAGACAAACCTAGAAACAGCAAAAACAAGAACTGTAAAAATACAGTTCAAAAGCTTGTGATGGCTGACTACACGCAGAGGCCAGCGCAGCTACTAGTAACGTTAATCATCCAGCACTGAATGAAGGCTCTGCACTCTTTTATTCCCAGCACTCTGATGAGGCTGATGAGCTCCACCTGTGTAGGCTGCCCAGGTTCTCCACCAAGATCTTTGCTGGAAAAGATGCATCACTCGCACTCTCACACACATACAGGAACTCTGACAAATTGTTTAGTAAGTGATCATGTAGAGCTGGTTCAAAATATATCTCTGTTTATACAAGTTTTGTTGTCCAACAATAGAACATACTTTTAAGATGTTTATATGTTCAAATCATGACTATCATCATATTGTGTTGTTTTTAGACCAACAAAATATGTAGATCTAAAAGCTTGATCATAGTTTCTGGGATACCAAACTGGAGGTCCCTAACTTAGTTGCATGTTTTAATTGATGTCAACAACATAAGATGGTTAATGCTGTTGGAACTGATGACAGATGAAGTTTGGTTTCAGCAGATTAGGGCTTGAGCTCTGGCAGATCTGGATCTGATGACAGAAAGCTGGATTACAAAAGCTACTGACACTTTTGAATGTTTAAGAAATGAAGAGATGAGGACTAACTATATCTCTGAATCAGATTGTCTGGCAGTGAGTCGATGTAAAGCCTGAGTATATATGGGAAGATGGGTGATTGAAGAAGACAGCTGCACTATAGCACTGTCAATTCAATGCTGCTTTTGTAGTCAGAAATGCGATTGCTAGGATATCAGTTTCCTCATGGAAGGAGATGATAAAAGAAGATCTACTGATCTTAACAAGTTTGTGTGAGGGAGGACAGGGGGATCAGTGAACTGTATCAGTCTGTGCTGCAGCTTCCAGCTGCAACAGTCAGTTCAGTTAGTTTACTTTGACTCAGGGAGGTTTTTGTACAATGGTTTTTCACTGTGTGAACATAGCCTTGCTGTTGATGTTGTGAGCACTCTGACAGTAATAAACTCCAGCATCTTCAGCCTGAACTCCACTGATGGTCAGAGTGAAGTCAGTATTCCCAGAGTTTGATCCACTGAATCGATCAGGGATTCCAGTATGACGGGTGCTTGCGCATTTAATAAGGAGTTTAGGAACTTCTCCTGGTTTCTGAAGGTACCAGCTGAAACAGTAACTTGTACTTGGACTGACTTTACATTGAATAGAGACAGTCTGTCCTGGAACAACTGACTGAGATCCAGGAGTCTGAGTTACGGTGACTTGTCCTGAAGATCCTGAAAACACAGAAAGACAGAAACCTTCCTGAAGAAAAATCAAACTTGAATAAATTCTTTCACCATCCAAACTGAACCTGTCATGAATTCTAGAGAACTTGGTTACATGTTAACACAAAGTTTAGATCAGAGAGTCTCACCCTGAACCAGGAGCCCCAGGATGGTGAGCAGTAGAGTCAGTGACATCATCATTGTGCTGCTGGTGTG
>NW_006800174.1:7798-20107 GCF_000485575.1 Poecilia formosa
CCACTGATCAACTCTGACCTCTTAACAGCTGGAGCAGGGAGGCAGGACACATATGCAAACACACTCAGTCACATGGAGCTCAGCTCTACATGTTCTCTTATAACGGCCTCAGTTTCTATCGTCGTGTTCTCTGAACTGCAGATGGTTTTGACTTTTGAAATAATCTACAAAAACACATTAACATACTAAATTAAAAAGAGAAAATAGGCCAGTTAAGGCCATATAAGCAGCTTTATTTAAAACTTGTAGGTCAGGTGAAGAAACACACCAGTTATATAAGGTAAACTACATAGTTTTAAAGTTAAAGAACACAAAATTAGATTACATGTATCAAATACTTCTGTTGTATCTGAGCTATAAAAACATTTCACATTCCCCATGGCTGGTTTTAAATAAATCAGTGAATACTTCCCTGTTTTCTCTCATCCCAACATTTAACTTCTGATCCCTCATTTTTAACACTGTAGAGTTCAATGGGGCTGATTTCTGCTGCATCGTAGCAACTTCAATCCATAACAGTTATCCCTCCATGCTTCAAGGATAGAATGAGGTTCTTATCTTGTAGTGCTTTATGTGACTGAAGTGTCACATCTCCTTACGTTCAGATAATTCGGTTTTTGATTCGTGTCCAAAGAGTCATTACTCCAGAGGTTATATTTACTTATTATTTTGAGAGCATAGATTACGTCTTGGAACCATCCTCACAAAGATTAAAACACATTATTTTGATTGTTGTGGAATTTCCTTTCATATCAACAGTAGCAAGATCATTCTGTGGATCTATTGATTATATTTTAGAGACTTGTTTCAGCAACTTATGATCTGCTTTTGGAGGTGAATTCTCTTGGTCATAATGCTCTATATTCATGTTAACCGTTTTTTCCAATCATCTCAACCTGTAGACTCCTTTCCTAACAGCAGAACTGTCATTTTAACATGATTTTCAGACTTTTTTACATCCATTTCCAGACTCATAAGTTGTGTCTGGTCCGCCCATTGATCTTCTTTATGACTGGATGACAGCATTTTACTTCACATTCTCATCTAAAACATCAAGATCTAAATGTCAGAAATATAAACAGAGTAAACCTACTTCAACTTAAAGAGGAACAATGTCTATATAGCAGTACATGATCGTCATTTTGGGTGGGAATAAACATGGGGCTATTTTAATTGTATGTTTTATTCCATTTTAGAAAAACTAAAAATATCTGTAGTTCATATTTTATTGAGAGTAAGATGTAAATAAATTTATTAGTTATTCTCAAGTTAACAATAAATGTTCTTACATCAAACTGTGTTAGACAAGAAAGTATGAGTTTTAATTTTTCACGTTTTTAGTTTTCAAAAATCTTAAAAATTCTAGTTCTCCATGGTTTGTGTTCAGAGAGCCGTGTCTCTCTACAGTCAGAGGTTTTTGTACGACGGCTCAGTGAGTTTGTATCACTGTGGTACACGTTCGGTGGAGGAACCAGACTGGAGTTTGGAAGTAAGTCAAATATAAAACTGCTTTTTTAGTTTTACTTGATTGTATTGTTTTAATTCTGTTTGACAGATTGAGGCTTGAAAAGATGCATTATTGTATGTTTTACAAAGAAAGTTTCAAGATACAGAACATA
The DNA here is from genome assembly GCF_000485575.1 of Poecilia formosa. Lineage (NCBI taxonomy): Eukaryota > Metazoa > Chordata > Actinopteri > Cyprinodontiformes > Poeciliidae > Poecilia > Poecilia formosa. The sequence goes on from NW_006800174.1 coordinate 9,418, forward strand.
TGTGATAGTTTATATCCCAAATTACGACAAAGTGTAACAAGTTAATTTTGATCTAAGTAGTAAAAAATATCTTAGTTTAATCTTGTTTTGTAGGTTTAGGTTAATCAGACAAAGTCAGAGAGCTGCGTCTCTCTACAGTCAGAGGTTTTTGTACGGCGCCTCAGTGAGTTTGTATCACTGTGGTGGACTTTTGGTGGAGGAACCAGGCTGGAGGTTGGAAGTAAGTTAATATTAAGATTTAAAAAATGTTGGCATGTTTAAAAGTAAATGAAAGCATGAAATTATATATTTGCTATAATTACTTTCTTATGTCATAAAAATAGAATCTCACTTCAAGATGAAGTGAAATATTTTATGTTCACATTATATAAAATGTTGCTTCTGAAAAAAATGTCAAGACTGACGTTTGGTAAGTTTGTCAATGTTTTCAATTTAATGCTTTACTAAACGTTTTAAGCAAGTTTGGTGGTTTGGTGTATAAATTCTGAGAGAGCAGATTTTATTGGTTCCACCAATAACCTAACTTGTTATCGATGGAATCAAATCAGTCTTAATCTGCTGTTGAAAACGGCCAGAGAAAACTTTAGTTTGTTTCTTGTTTCAATGGAAACTCTTTCTTTAAAATCTATTGAATTCACAAATATTTGTTGCAATCATAAAATAATGCATTGTTGCAATTAAACATGAGATTCTGAATATTTTTCTTATTTTCTTATATTAAATGTAAGACTACTTCAAATTTTTCATTGTAGGCTATTTTAAAATTCTTTGGTGATTTTACTTCTGCTGATCTGAGTCTTCTAAAGGGAAGTGAAACATCTGTCAGTAAGTGATGAGTGAAGCATGAAAACATCTGGCAGAAACTTCTTATTTTAGAAAACCCCTCACTAACTGTAACCATGACACAGTATCTGCTGGTTAACATCTGTAGTTCCTGTTCTCTAACCTGATTGGTGTCTCCTAGGTGATACCCGCCCCACCCTGACAGTGCTGCCCCCCTCCAGTGTGGAGCTGCAGCAGCAGCAGGTTACCCTCATGTGTCTGGCCAACAAGGGCTTCCCCTCAGACTGGACTCTGTCCTGGAAGCTGGACGGCAGCAGCAGCAGCAGCTTGGAGCAGAGCAGGAGCCCCGGGGTGCTGCAGAATGACGGCCTCTACAGCTGGAGCAGCACCCTGAGGCTCCCTGCAGACCAGTGGAGGAAGGTGGGCTCTGTGACCTGTGAGGCCTCCCAGGGCTCCCAGTCTGCAGTCACAGAGACACTGAGGAGAGACCAGTGCTCCCAGTCCTGAGCTGATTCTTGTTCTTTTCTTTTTCATTGTGTTTTTTTACCAGTTTTATTACATTACCACTCTTGGTCTTCTCTCTGTAAAAACAAAAATGTTTCTCCAGTTTGAAAATGTTTCTTTTAAATAAACTCTGGTTTCTTTAAACAATAACATTTATTGTCATTTGTTTATTAGAAATTAGAACCATCTAAAAATGAAATGGTTAGTCAATGGAAATGTTTATAATAAATTGTATTTATTTATTTATTTATTTATTTATTTATTTATTTATTTATTTATTTATTTATTTTCAAATAACTAGTGGTATCAAGCAAGGTGACCGAGCAAATAATTTTACTGGTTTAACTCTTTACAGATTGTTTCATCTCTCAGCCTGCAGTGCTGAGTGGAAATGTTTAAATCAATAAGATTTAAATTACCTTTAAATCAAATTTCATTTAGATAATGAAAAATGCTCCAAATTCTAGTTGAATGCTTATGAAATGAAATGGTGCAGATCTTTGAAAAGAGTTTTATAATGAATTTGTGGTGACTGAATTTAGTTTCTCTTCTGTTGAAACTATTCAGTTAAAATTTTTAATTAAAACTTGAATTCAATAAAGCTTTCAAACAGAAACTTTATTTCTCTTGTAATTAATTAATACTAAATAATTTGTCTTTAGCTTATTAAAATGATTTTTTTTCCCTGCACCTTGTTGAGTTGGATTAGTTCCTCTTTCTCTCTGAGGTTTTTGTAAGGCCTTGTATCACTGTGTGAACGGGAAGCTGTTATGCTGCTGACAATAATAAACTCCTGCATCCTCAGTCTGAACTCCACTGATGGTTAAAGTGAAGTCAGTCTGTTCTGCTTTTGCACGAAAACGCTCAGGAACTCCAGACTGACGTCCTGTGGTATCGTAAATCAAAAGTTTGGGAGCTTCTCCAGGTTTCTGAAGATACCAGTTGATGTCATCACCAATCAGTCGGTCAGATTTACACCTGATGGAGACAGTCTGTCCCTGAACACCAGACTGAGCTCCAGGAGTCTGAGTCAGGACGATGTCTCCTGAAGAACCTTTAGAACATGAAACAAACACACATTTATGGTTAATATTTATAGAAAATGTAAAACAGTAGTTTTTCATGGTTTTAATTTATGTAATGCTACAGCAGAGAGTCTCACCCTGAACCAGGAGCCCCAGGATGGTCAGCAGTAGAGTCAGTGACATCATCGTTGTGCTGCTGGTGTGTCAGTGGCTCTGAAAGGCCTGGACAGCCACTGATCAACTCTGACCTCTTAACAGCTGGAGCAGAGAGGCAGGACACATATGCAAACACACTCAGTCACATGGAGCTCAGCTCATCATGTCATCAGATTTCCTCCTCACTACTCAGAAAGTTGTAATAAATTAAAATAGAGGAAGAAAATACTCTGGGTTAAAGAGGTTTTTATTTTCTTCTATTTGTAATTCTGATATACTTCATCTTTACACTTTTGTTAAATGACGTTTAACTCTAGTCCTACAGGGTTTAGAGTCCCAGTTGATGGCGTTTCAACTAAAAACCTAGAGGTTGGAGTCCTTGTCAAACGGTGTTTTTGAATAAAGTCCCAGAGAGTTAGAGCCAAGGTTAAAAGACATATAACTGAAGTCCTAAAAGGGGTGCTGGTTTTAATGTTTTTATCTTTTTCTATATGTCTTTCTCTTTCTCACTGTTTTTTTCAATGTCATATGCTGTTTTTATTTTAATTATGTGAAGCACTATGAAATGCCTTGCTGCTGAAATGTGCTATACAAATAAAATTTGATTGACTGATTGATTGATTGATTGATTGATTGATTGATTGATTGATTGATTGATTGATTGATTTTTTATTATATGATTACAACATTCTGATGTTTTTATTTGAAGCATTTTTATGATGTTCCTCTTTTCAGTTTTAAAATATTAGATCTTCTCCTCCACATACAAAAAGTTGAAGCTAAAGCTCAATAATCAAACACAATTTTCCTAAACTCTCAATTAAGTTAAACTGTTGACATCACTCAGGTCATTTTATTAATTTAAACTGATTGTATGTAGTTTTTTTTTTTTTTTTTTTTCTTTACATTGTGGCTGTTGCTATTCCAAAAGTAACTACAAATGATTTTAGGATTTGTATCAACTTATATATTTTATAATTTATTTCACGTAGTTCTACTTGATCAATTAATTATGCTAAAGATGAAAATAATCCAAATTACTTTGAAAATAATCCAAATTAAAAATGCTAAGGCATTTTTGTTTCTTACTTCTATCAATTTGTCATCAAATTAAATGAACTGTTTTTTAAGCTACCCTATCTTTGTCAACCAAATGAGCTTTATATCATTCAGATTAGAGTGATGCTTTATATTTTTCTTGTATATTTTAAAACAGCTTCATGAACATTTGTGTGTATTCATGTGGAGGATTTCAGTAAACTATCAGTTTCTGCAGCAGCTGGAAGCTGCAGCAACATAGTTTCTGTTCATTCTGACTGAGGAGGTTTTTGTATGACTGTTTTTCACTGTGTGAACACCCACTGGCTGCTGATGACATGAGCACTTTGACAGTAATAAACTGCAGCATCTTCAGCCTGAACTCCACTGATGGTCAGAGTGAAGTCAGAGTTTGATCCACTGCCTGAAAAACGACTTGGAGTCCCTGATGCTCGAGTGCTGGTATAATAAATGAGAAGCTTAGGAGTTTGTCCACCTTTCTGTTGGTACCAGGCTAAATAGTTGCTATAAACATTCTGACTGATCCTACAGTTGATGGTAGCAGATCCTCCAATATCAGCTCTCACTGCTGCAGGCTGAGTCACAGTGACCTGACCTCTGACCTTTGGGGACACAGAGACAAAAACATGCAGCAGCTTCATGGTTTAGTCGGCTTCAATTCAGAGGGACAGATGTTCATAGAGGAGAGGAGTTGGATTCTCTGGACTTTACCTGTGAAGCAGCAGCAGAGGAGAGTCCAGATGAGGACGCAGATCAGAGTCATGTTTCTGATGATGAGGAGGATTTCTGTGTCTTCTGCTGTGATGAAGGACAGCTGTCAGTCATCCAGTGTTCAACTGTCAGGACTATAAACTCTCCCAGAGCGCTGGAGCATGGAGCTGCTGATGCAAAGTGACTCTATGGAAATGCTGTGAATGAGTCCAACAAGGATTTTGATCTATGTGATGATAATATTTATCAATGAATCAATTGAAAATCATGTGTCATTATGTATTGTAAGCATTGTGTATTGTATACATTTCATTAATCCCATATTTTATTCTGAAAAGCATTTTGCTTTTCATTCCAATCTTCTCTTTATTTAATTGTCATGTTCTCATGAACTTTAAGTGAAAAATCATCATAATTAACAGAAAGAAAAACTTGAAAAAAAAGCCTTTAAAAAAATATTTAGTGTGATTTTTAAATCATGAAGTTATTTGTGTTATATATTTTTTGACAGAGAGATGATCACCTGATTACTTTAGAAAGATGATAGTAGTTAGTAATAAAATAGTTTTTATTTTCCTATGTGTCATACAACCTTTAAGAGGTGCCCACATAAGCTTACAAGACACAATAAAATAAAAGAACGTCTTCTTTCGTCCTCTGGGACTGAAAGAAACATCCAGACTCCAAAGGCAGAGAGCCAGATCCAAACTGGGCAAACATGGACCTTTGTTTGTTAGACAAGTTTTATCATACAAATGGCTCAAGACCAAAAGCATATTTTAATAAAATATCCGTACACAATTTTGATTAATGTAAGATACCAGCTGCCCACTTACTAAAAACAAACCTTCAAAATGACCTTACAATAGTTTGTCATCTATTCTGTTAAACGCAGTAAATTGTTTGAAAATTGGACATTTAAAATTTTTAGTTTAACAATGTTGACTTCAGATTCTGTTGCTTTATTTTCATACTACTTGATAAGTTTCCACTAACAACAAAAATGTTTTGATAAATATGTTTGTGTCAGAGTCAGAGAGCCGTGTCTCTACAGTCAGAGGTTTTTGTACGACGGTTCAACCAGTTTGTATCACTGTGGTACACGTTCGGTGGAGGAACCAGACTGGATGTTGGACGTAAGTTTTTCTTTACTAAATTTAATATTAAATATTAAATGATCCTGCCGTTTATTTCCAGATACTTTCATTTATGTGAAGAAGTGAAAAGTTTTTTTCCATTAATTTTTAATTTTGTTGAAAATATTCATATTCTAATCAAGAGAAACTCAAATCTGTTTGTTAGAATTTGTGAATATTATTTAATCATTAAGACTGAGAAATACATGTATATTAAAAGCAGTTTATTACTAAACATTTTGGGAATTATGCCATTTATTTGACCTTTCTTGACCAAATAAAAAATTTTGCCAAGATAAAAAGAAATCTTATTTATTACTCTGTTTTTATGGGTATTATTTTAAATCTATGTTTAAATAATCTGCAAAGTTTAAAAATTAAATCTCACATGAAATGTTTTCAGTCTACTTAGGTAGATTGAAAGTCTTCATAGACTTTACATCTATTCTAGAACTGATCAACCGAGCATCTTTTGAATAACTGTTAATTCAATTTGGAAAAGAGAATGAAGCAAAATGTTGGAAATGTTGAAATATATTAATGTGATGTATAAAATATGTATTAGACCGATATTAACTACAAGTCACAATGATTCTTGATGTATTCTTTGATGATTTATTCAGGATAAAGTTATGATTTTCTCTCTGTGCTGATATGCATGAGAGGTTTACTGAAGGGAAGTGAAACAAAGAGTCTCAGTAACTGTTGGAGCAGAAAAACATCGGGCAGAAAGATTTTAATATAGAAACTCAACTTTCTCATAGTGAAACTATCCTGGTGTCATTTCAATGATGCCTTCCTGGTTCCTGTTCTCTAACCTGATTGGTGTCTCCTAGGTGATACCCGCCCCACCCTGACAGTGCTGCCCCCCTCCAGTGTGGAGCTGCAGCAGCAGCAGGTTACCCTCATGTGTCTGGCCAACAAGGGCTTCCCCTCAGACTGGACTCTGTCCTGGAAGCTGGACGGCAGCAGCAGCTTCACCTGGGAGGAGAACAAGAGCCCCGGGGTGCTGCAGAATGACGGCCTCTACAGCTGGAGCAGCACCCTGAGGCTCCCTGCAGACCAGTGGAGGAAGGTGGGCTCTGTGACCTGTGAGGCCTCCCAGGGCTCCCAGTCTGCAGTCACAGAGACACTGAGAAGAGACCAGTGCTCCCAGTCCTGAGCTGATTCACGCAAATTGTTCTTACTTTGTGTGTGATCTTTCACATTTGCTTATTTGAATCCAATAGTTCTTGAAAAACTGATTCTATATACTTGTTCATTTAATTTGGTTACTTTCAAAAATATATCTTCTAATAGTTAACTGTTTCATAAAATATCTTCAATAAACACAAAACTTGACAACTTTTTTGTTTGTGTGAATATAAATAGCATTTAGGAAAAAATCTAAAATGCATTTCTCCTCCTGTCCAGGTTTCTTTTTTTGAAAAGTCACTTTCATAAATACATCATATTCTCACATTTTATTGTTTAGTTTTGTCAAAAATGTATCATTTCCAATAAATGAAAAAAACAATTATGAATATATGAAATCAATGGTGGGTTTGCAACAGTAGAAAAATATCACCATTATGAATTATATATTTCAACAACAGTAAGTTGCAGTGAAATACTGCCAATAAACAATAACAATTCCATTAAAAGCTCCTCTACCAGTACATAGATTTGACTGTCTCCATAAGGTGTGCAGCTTTTATATGGTGAAAACTTGTCATCAACAAACTCAGACTGAAGCTCAGAGATGCATTGGTCTCCATTACACAATTTATTTAAAGTGGCTCAGACAGTAACTAACACTCTCTACAAATTTATTTTTAAAGTTATCTTTTCATTTTACCCATTGGGAGTGTGATGGTTTAAAAAAACATATTATATGCTCCCCAAACAGCTCTCTCTCTCACTTTTCATGTTAAATGCATTCTTTTGAAGTTCATGATTCCAACAACAGGAAAATATTTCCTAAATGCTTTGTACATATTTATTTCATTCTCGTATCAAATATTATTAATACTTTTGGCAAATTTAGATATACAATTTAATTTGTTAAGACGTTTATTTCTTCTTAAATCAACAAATTAAGGTTATGAGGCAGGAATCTCTTTAAAAACAACCAATCAGCATACATGGAATATTAATTCTTTGAAAATAGTAAGTCCTCTGTTTTCTGTTTAACAGAAAGCATGTTGGATTTTATTAATACACTTCATAAAATGGAAACTTATAATATTCATTATACTATGTTAGCAGTTGATCAAATGGAAACAGAAATAAACACAGGGTTTGTGTGAAGTGATATGCTGCACATTTGTTCTTATGTTTTTTTTCTGTTTCTACCACAGTTGGGGAATTTTAGATGAGTGTTTAAATGTTTAGATATGATGTTAAGATTTAGTGAAGAAAATGGAGAAAAATGTAAAAACATCTTACTTTTGATCCATATTTTCAGTTTTATTTTATATATTGTTTAATAAATATAAACTTTCTGTTTTAAATATTCCAGTATTTCAAGAATAAGTAAACTATGTGAAAAGGTCAGTCTGATATCCAACTAGTCCAGAAGTGTAGCTATAAAAATATTTTATCATTTTTGTGCCTCCAATAAAGTGTATCGGTCTCTTCAGTGGTTGAGGCTGCAGCCTTTATTGTAGTTTTACTTCAGTTTGAGTGAAGGAGGAAAACATCAACTACTGTTTTTTTTTCTGATTTATTTTTATAATTATAGAACCTTTTAGAGTCCTGTTTCTATTGAACAAATTATGAACACAAGGAGAATTTTGTCCTCTTTCTGTTGTAACCAAGATATTTCATGTCTAATATCTGACTCATAGATAGTGTTTAATTTTAATTTTTGTTCAAGTCATGTTGTTTTTTGTAAAGAAAATTATTCCAAAACAAATATATCTGAGTTTAAGTAAACTCCTGACAGAATCATGCTTTGTGTTAAGCAAAGAGATTAAAATCTAAATATGAAAAGTTAACTCTTATCCACAACAAACCATGTTAGCTGTTATTCAACATACCAGGCTGTATTCCTTGATGGGAAACCAGCCACAAATTTCAATATGAACTATTCATGAGAATTTAACTATGCAGGAAAAATATGTCCAATAAATAATCATTACTCTTTGTGTGTTTGTGTTTAGTGAGCTGTGTCAGTGTCTGCTGTAACATCCAGCTGGAGTTTCTGTTCAGTCTGATCAAGGGAGGTTTTTGTACGACTGTTTTTCACTGTGTGAACACCCCGCCGCTGTGGTAACTCTGACAGTAATAAACTGCAGCATCTTCAGCCTGAACTCCACTGATGGTCAGAGTGAAGTCAGAGTTTGATCCACTGCCTGAAAAACGACTTGGAGTCCCTGATGCTCGAGAGCTGGTAGAATAAATGAGGAGCTTAGGAGTTTGTCCATCTTTCTGTTGGTACCAGGCTAAAAAGTCGTTGTTGTAAACATTCTGACTGATCCTACAGTTGATGCTGACAGATCCTCCAATATCAGCTCTCAGTGCTGCAGGCTGCTGAGTCACAGTGACCTGACCTCTGACCTCTGTGGACACAGAGACAAAAACATGCAGCAGCTTCATGGTTTAGTCGGCTTCATTTCAGAGGGACAGATGTTCATAGAGGAGAGGAGTTGGATTCTCTGGACTTTACCTGTGAAGCAGCAGCAGAGGAGAGTCCAGATGAGGACGCAGATCAGAGTCATGTTTCTGATGATGAGGAGGATTTCTGTGTCTTCTGCTGTGATGAAGGACAGCTGTCAGTCATCCAGTGTTCAACTGTCAGCACTATAAACTCTCCCAGAGCGCTGGAGCATGGAGCTGCTGATGCAAAGTGGCTCTATGGAAATGCTGTGAATGACTTCAACAGGTCACAGGGTCAACAGGTCACAGGGTCACTCTGCTATTGATCAGTTAACCAATCAGTTTCATTTCAGTAATTTGATATAGCTCATACTTGTGGTCTTTTGCCATTTACTGTAAAACATAAATGCTGATCTGCTCAACTCTATTTATGATCTTTAAGTACTGATATCTTCAAATAAATCTGAAAGTTTCACCATATTGCAATCATCTTATGGTGGGGAATCTTTCTATCTGATCTTTTGTCATATTTCCAGCCAATACCTTTTCAAACATTCATATTTCAAATATTAAACATATTATTTATACATAATATTTCTGTGTTTTAACCTGAAAAAGTATAAGTCTTGTCTTATGTGTTTTTGCAATTCTTACTTTCAGAATTAAAAATACTGACACTGACACCTGTAAGCAAAGCAAAATCTGGTTGCATTTTAAAATATATTATTTATTATATGATATAATAAACTATTTTTCATGGGTTTATTTGATTTCTTTGCACTGTTTTGCTCAAAATGAAAAGTTAATTAAAATATTATACAAAATTAAGAAAGCCTGCTTTCATCACAGAACAAACACATAAAATTAGGGTAAAGTTACACATAAAGGGAACACTGAATGCAAAAGGAATCATCAAACAAAAAGTTGAGCTAAAATATGAGTTAAATATGAGTTAAAATTAAAAGCTGAAAAACCTGCTCTTGTTTGGAACTAGCTCTCTGAAACATCTGAATTTTACCATCACTAACTATCAACAGTCCTAGATTTGTATAAAAATTTTTATTTTATTCTCTATATGTACAACTTGTGTTCCAGTGCAGCTGTGGATCAGTTCCTCTGCAGCCGTGAGGTTTTTGTACAGCGTTGTTTCACTGTGTGAACGGGACTTCCTCGTCATGCTGACAGTAATAAACTCCTGCATCTTCAGCCTGAACTCTGCTGATGGTCAGAGTGAAATCAATATCATATCCACTTGCAGTGAAACGATCAGACACTCCGGTCCAACGTGAAGAAGCTTCATAGATTAGGAGTTTAGGAACTTCTCCAGGTTTCTGGAGGTACCAGTGCAAATCATCATCAACAGCTGAACTGGCTTTACAGCTAATGGAGACGGTCTGTCCTGGAGTAACAGACTGAGATCCTGGAGTCTGAGTCAGGGTGATGACTGCTGAGGAACCTAAAAACATGACACAGAGAGATATTGACACAAATCCAGATCAAAGAAATACGATCAGGTTTCACATGAAAAGGAGGATTCACTGGATTCTTTTTCGATGTTTCTTAATCACAGCGAAAAGAATCCTGAGACAAGTTCCTATCAGAGTCTCACCCTGAACCAGGAGCCCCAGGATGGTCAGCAGGTGAGTCAGTGACATCATCGTTGTGCTGCTGGTGTGTCAGTGGCTCTGAAAGGCCTGGACAGCCACTGATCAACTCTGACCTCTTAACAGCTGGAGC
>NW_006800174.1:22002-24744 GCF_000485575.1 Poecilia formosa
TCAGCTCTACATGTTCTCTTATAACGGCCTCAGTTTCTATCATCGTGTTCTCTGAACTGCAGATGGTTTTGACTTTTGAAATAATCTACAAAAACACATTAACATACTAAAATAAAAAGAGAAAATAGGCGAGTTTAGGCCATATAAGCAGCTTTAATTAAAACTTGTAGATCAAGTGAAGAAACACACCAGTTATAAACTTATAAAGGTAAACTACATAATTTTAAAGTTAAATAAAGAACACTAAATTAGATTACATTTATCAAATATTTCTGTTGTATCTGAGCTTTAAAAACATTTCACATTCCCCATGGCTGGTTTTAATAAATCAGTGAATACTTCCCTGTTTTCTCTCATCCCTCTTGGGTGCAACATTTAACTTCTGATCCCTCATTTTTAATGATGTAGAGTTCAATGGGGCTGATTTCTGCTGCATCGTAGGAACCTCAATCCATAACAGTTATCCCTCCATGCTTCAAGGATAGAATGAGGTTCTTATCTTGTAGTGCTGTATGTGACTGAAGTGTCACATCTCCTTACGTTCAAATAATTTGGTTTTTGATTCGTGTCCAAAGAGTCATTACTCCAGAGGTTATATTTACTTATTATTTTGAGAGCATAGATTACCTCTTGGAACCATCCTCACAAAGATTAAAACACATTATTTTGATTGTTGTGGCATTTCCTTTCATATCAACAGTAGCAAGATCATTCTGTGGATCTATTGATTATATTTTAGAGACTTGTTTCAACAACTTATGATCTGCTTTGGAGGTGAATTCTCTTGGTCATAATGCTCTATATTCATGTTAACCATTTTTCCAATCATCTCAACCTGTAGACTCCTTTCCTAACAGAACTGTCATTTTAACATGATTTTCAGACTTTTTTACATCCATTTCCAGACTCATAAGTTGTGTCTGGTCCGCCCATTGATCTTCTTTATGACTGGATGACAGCATTTTACTTCACAGTCTCATCTAAAGCATCAAGAGAAAACCAATCTAAATGTCAGAAATGTAAACAGAGTAAACCTACTTCAACTTAAAGAGGAACAATGTCTATATAGCAGTACATGATCGTCATTTTGGGTGGGAATAAACGTGGGGCTATTTTAATTGTATTTTTTATTCCATTTTAGAGAAATTAAAAATATCTACAGTTCATATTTTATTGAGAGTAAGATATAAATAAATTTATTAATAATTCTCAAGTAGACAATAAATGTTCTTACATCAAACTGTGTTAGACAAGAAATTATTATGAGTTTTAATTTTTCACGTTTTTAGTTTTCAAAAATCTTAAAGATTCTAGTTCTCCATGGTTTGTGTTCAGAGAGCCGTGTGTCTCTACAGTCAGAGGTTTTTGTACGACGGCTCAATGAGTTTGTATCACTGTGGTACACGTTCGGTGGAGGAACCAGACTGGAGTTTGGAAGTAAGTCAAATATAAAACTGCTTTTTTAGTTTTACTTGATTGTATTGTTTTAATTCTGTTTGACAGATTGAGGCTTGAAAAGATGCATTATTTTATGTTTTACAAAGAATGTTTCAAGATACAGAACATATGTGATAGTTTATATCCCAAATTTCAACAAAGTACAACAAGTTAATATTGATCTAAGAATTAAAAATATCTTAGTTTAATCTTGTTTTGTAGGTTTAGGTTAATCAGACAAAGTCAGAGAGCTGCGTCTCTCTACAGTCAGAGGTTTTTGTACGGCGCCTCAGTGAGTTTGTATCACTGTGGTGGACTTTTGGTGGAGGAACCAGACTGGAGGTTGGAAGTAAGTTAATATTAAGATTTAAAAAATGTTGGCATGTTTAAAAGTAAATGAAAGCATGAAATTATATATTTGCTATAATTACTTTCTTATGTCATAAAAATAGAATCTCACTTCAACATGAAGTGAAATATTTTATGTTCACATTATATAAAATGTTGCTTCTGAAATAAATGTCAAGACTGACTTTTGGTAAGTTTGTCAATGTTATCAATTTAATGCTTTTCTACAAGTTTTAAGCAAGTTTGGTGGTTTGGTGTATAAATTCTGAGAGAGCAGATTTTATTGGTTGCACCAATAATCTAACTTGTTATCGATGGAATCAAATCAGTCTTAATCTGCTGTTGAAAACGGCCAGAGAAAACTTTAGTTTGTTTCTTGTTTCAATGGAAACTCTTTCTTTAAAATCTATTGAATTCAGAAATATTTGTTGCAATCATAAAATAATGCATTGTTGCATTTAAACATGAGATTCTGAATATTTTTTTTTTCTTATTTTAAATGTAAGACTACTTCAAATTTTTCATTGTAGGCTATTTTAAAATTCTTTGGTGATTTTACTTCTGCTGATCTGAGTCTTCTAAAGGGAAGTGAAACATCTGTCAGTAAGTGATGAGTGAAGCATGAAAACATCTGGCAGAAACTTCTTATTTTAGAAAAACCCCTCACTAACTGTAACCATGACACAGTATCTGCTGATTAACATCTGTAGTTCCTGATCTCTAACCTGATTGGTGTCTCCTAGGTGATACCCGCCCCACCCTGACAGTGCTGCCCCCCTCCAGTGTGGAGCTGCAGCAGCAGCAGGTTACCCTCATGTGTCTGGCCAACAAGGGCTTCCCCTCAGACTGGACTCTGTCCTGGAAGCTGGACGGCAGCAGCAGCAGCAGCAGCAGCAGCAGCAGCAGCAGCAGCAGCAGCAGCAGCAGCAGCTTGGAGCAGAGCAGGAGCCCCGGGGT
>NW_006800174.1:24754-29643 GCF_000485575.1 Poecilia formosa
AGCAGCAGCAGCAGCAGCAGCAGCAGCAGCAGCAGCAGCAGCAGCAGCAGCAGCAGCAGCTTGGAGCAGAGCAGGAGCCCCGGGGTGCTGCAGAATGACGGCCTCTACAGCTCGAGCATCTCCCTGAGGCTCCCTGCAGACCAGTGGAGGAAGGTGGGCTCTGTGACCTGTGAGGCCTCCCAGGGCTCCCAGTCTGCAGTCACAGAGACACTGAGGAGAGACCAGTGCTCCCAGTCCTGAGCTGATTCTAATGTTTCATTCTGCTATAGATCACTTGCTTTAAAAATCTTTGTTTTATTTCATCTTCATAACCTCTGTTATGTGTTTAAAAGCTCAAATTCTGTCAAAAATAATAAAATCAAAATCCTTACTCCTGTTTCGACTTCTTTATTTTTCTGTTCTTACCTTGTCAGAGGAAAAACAATGTTTTGTTCACTGTGTGCTGCATGTTAGTAGAGGTTGTTTGCTGCAGAAACTGCAGCTCATCAGTATTTTTACAATAAATTTATCATTTCATTTCAGTTTATTCATATAGCTAAAATTTATTAAATTAATGTTATCTTGTTGTACTATACCAAAAATGATTTAATAGGCTTAAAAGAGAAAAAACTTTACATCCTATTAAGTTATGTTATGACAACTTGACATTAACCAAGAAATCATTACTGTTTAAACTTTACCTTTAATAACATAAAGTTACCTAATTTTTAAAGTGCAATCAGTAATACTTTTATAACAAATTTATATCAGTAATGATTTCTTGGTTAATGTCAAGTTGTCATAACAAAGACATTTTGAATAACGTCAACTTTATATTAAAAGTGTCATAATTTACCGAATGACTCTTTATGACAACATTCATAAATATTCATGAAGGCTTATTCATGTTCATGACAGGTGTTATGTCATGTTTATGAAAGTGCCCTGACAGTCTTATTCACCCCCCTTCAAATAAAGTGTTACCAAATAATGTATCTCCATTTAAACAAACTCAACACACAACCCTAGATTGTGATTAGAAAATCTCCATGTGTACCTATATGAAAACAAAGTTTCTCCAAGTGTAATATTCCAACCTCTTTATTAATTTCAAAGCCATATCGGAAACGTGCCACTTATTTCAATATTTACGTGAATGTCGTGGTGTCTGTGCTTAGTGAGATGTTTCAGTGTCTGCTGTAACATCCAACTGGAGTTTCTATTCAGTCAGACTGGAGGTTTTTGTGCGACTGTTTTTCACTGTGTGAACACATACTGGCTGTTGAGGAAATGAAAACTCTGACAGTAATAAACTGCAGCATCTTCAGCCTGAACTCCACTGATGGTCAGAGTGAAGTCAGAGTTTGATCCACTGCCTGAAAAACGACTTGGAGTCCCTGATGCTTTAGTGCTGGTAGTATAAATGAGGAGCTTAGGAGTTTGTCCGTCTTTCTGTTGGTACCAGGCTAAATAGTTGTTGTTATAAACATTCTGACTGGTTCTACATCTGATGGTGGCAGATCCTCCAATATCAGCTCTCACTGCTGCAGGCTGCTGAGTCACTGTGATCTGACCTCTGACCTCTGAGGACACAGACACAAAAACATGCAGCAGCTTCATGGTTTAGTCGGCTTCATTTCAGAGGGACAGATGTTCATAGAGGAGAGGAGTTGGATTCTCTGGACTTTACCTGTGAAGCAGCAGCAGAGGAGAGTCCAGATGAGGACGCAGATCAAAGTCATATTACTGATGATGAGGAGGATTTCTGTGTCTTCTGCTGAGATGAAGGACAGCTGTCAGTCATCCAGTGTTCAACTGTCAGGACTATAAACTCTCCCAGAGCGCTGGAGCATGGAGCTGCTGATGCAAAGTGACTCTATGGAAATGCTCTGAATGAGTCCAACCTGAAACTGCTGCTCCTTTTTCTTATTTTATTGTTTCCTCTGAAGCACAAGTCTGATGTGTTTTTCTCAAATCAGAAACATAAAATGCTTAAGTTTTTTTTTATGTTTTTTTTTTAAGTAAAATGTCACTCATATTCCTGATTTTGAATTACTCTTATGTATAGATATTTTTGAAGGCTCCTTTATGTGTCTATGGAATTTTTTTAGATATAAAAAAATAAGATGAAAGAGTTATAAATTTAACTCAGTGTGCCATAGCATGGATCACTTTAAACAGGAAATCAGCTTCTCCTTCCTGTACATCTTAAATAAATTAGAGTTTTAATAGTTTGAAGACTCTAACAAGTAAATACTTTTAATCAAAATTATCATTAATACATCTCTGAGGACATCTAATTAATGAAAAGTCAATCAAGGGTCTGACTGTGTCATAAAAAGCCATTCATTTTCTTTTACGAATATAATTAATGAAATGTTTTTCTTTAACAATATTTAGAATAAATTATTTCACAGCTCATAGTAGAATTTTGTTGCAACATTATTGGGCGCAGCACAGTCTAACACATAGACTATCACAAAGGTAATACTGGTTTTAACTTGTTCAATTTAATTATTGAAAATAATATATTGAACACTGTGATTATGTACTTTTAGGAACCATCACTCAGTGAAACAGTTTCTGTTTAACTGTTAAACTTTTTCTGTTTAGCAGCAGCTGTGGATCAGTTCCTCTGCAGCCGAGAGGTTTTTGTACGACGTTGTATCACTGTGTGAACGGGAAGCTATTACACTGCTGACAGTAATAATCTCCTCCATCTTCAGCCTGAATGCCACTGATTGTTAAAGTGAAATCAGTTCCAGATCCACTTCCACTAAAACGATCTGGAATCCCAGACTGACGAGATGAAGCATAGTAGATTAAGAGTTTTGGAGATTGTTTGTCCTTCTGAAGGTACCAGTTGAGGCAGGTACCAGCACTGGAACTGGCTTTACATCTGATGGAGACAGTTTGTCCTGGAGCAACAGACTGAGAAACCGGAGTCTGAGTCAGGATGATATCTGCTGAGGAACCTAGAAAATTAAAAAAGGGAAAATTGTGTCAATAAAAAGAAACAAAGAGAAAATATATAATACAATAAGAGGCTCAAGTCTTGAAGAATGAGTAAAGTGGCTCTTCAATGAATGATCATCAAACTGTTCCATCCTGAAACAGAGTTTGAAGTCTCACCCTGAACCAGGAGCCCCAGGATGGTCAGCAGTAGAGTCAGTGACATCATCGTTGTGCTGCTGGTGTGTCAGTGGCTCTGAAAGGCCTGGACAGCCACGGATCAACTCTGACCTCTTAACAGCTGCAGCAGAGAGGCAGGACACATATGCAAACACACTCAGTCAGTCACATGGAGCTCAGCTCATCTTTCTGTGACATTCAGATCAAAGCTGAAAGATTTGCATCTGGAAAACCAAAGGGGTTCAGTTTTGAGGAGAATTTATAAGGGATGCAAGACTTTTCAATCCATTCTCACTTTCTTTGTGTAATATTTTATGGAACAATGATAAAGTTCCTGCATAACTAGATCATAACCATAGTGTCTGTTTTTGATCAGAAGAACAAAGAGGATTCCCATCAGAATTTGCTGTTTAACTAACAATATTTTGGAGTTTGATGAAAATCATACAAATATAACTTCAGGGATTAAATAAGCTTTCAAAGAGAAACAAATGGAGGAGAAGCTTTGGATGAAACATTGAACACTTTAGAAAACAAGTTATTAACTCACATATCACTCCAGAATAAAAGTATAATGTTTGTTTGATGGACTGTTCTTTTGCTCAGCCTGAAAACTCCAAAGAATCTACATCTGTTAGCATTTTATTCACAAAAAATAACAGAATTTAAACAATTAAGAATGAAAGTTACAATTTACACCTACGTTAAATTACTCATCTGTATTAAACACATCAAATCAGACAAATACAATAAAAACAAAGACTGAGCTGAGTTATGAGTATTAGCATTAGTTATTATTAGTTAGTGGGATTCATCTCTCTTAGTAGAAATAAAAAATCTACAATTTCATAATGGATGCTGTTGCATTTAGTGCTGCTTTGTTTAGCTGGACAGTGTCTGTGTTTCTACGTAAAGTCATGTGGATTGAGCCTGTTTGTATCAACCCTCCATGTCTACTGTGACTCATCAGTACCCTTCAGCTCCATGTAGAGTGAGAAAATATTTGGATTTTATGTTAGTTGTGAATGTTCAAAGTCTTAAAGGTGTTTGACAATTAGTCACGCAAACTCCATATTAGCTGACAGGTGTAATTTTAGTGTACATCTGGTTAGCTTGTTTAGCATTCAACACCTTGACGGATGGATGTATCTGATTGTCGAACAAACTGAAGGCGGTATGACTTCTTTCTACAACATTTTATAAAATAATCACCCTCCACAGAACCTTAAATCAATAAAACCAAATCAACTGTTTAAGTGTAATAAAACTGAATTTCAGGCTGTATACAGTAGATCACTGCTAATCTTTATTTTATTTTTTTTTTTTTTTTTACACACTGCAGACATGTTCGCTGGCCAAACCTCTGAACTTATGGATCAGTTTCAGTGCTCCATCCATCGCTCTACTTCTGAGGTAACGTCCTCACCTCCATTTGTTAAAAATGCAGGGCAAGTTAAGCTTAATTCTTCGCAGCGGCGGAGCCGCGACCGCATTGGTTGCGCAGCCCACTGCGCATGGATCTGATTAACTTTTGCACCTTTATTTATTCCCTCAAAATAAACTGCTGGCTCCTCTGTTTAGACTATAAATGGATTAAAACAACCTTGCATTCTCTTTAGTTTTCTCTGTTCTGTACTGGAGACTGGAGTTAAAAGCGCCATTTCAACTAAAGGTTTGCAATGAGCTTCCTAACCAGACGCTCCAAGGTCCATAACGCTGTCAGCTCCCGGTCAGAAAGACGTATTTAGTTCAGCGTCCATGAGATGATATTCAGAAAG
>NW_006800174.1:30099-37099 GCF_000485575.1 Poecilia formosa
TATTTATATCTATAGAGATATGTTTATAGATATATAGAACAATTTAGATATGGATATAAATATCTTGGCAAGAAAGATAGTTTTCCACATTTTTTCCAATTTTTATTGGTTAGACTTCTAAAATGGTCTTTTTGTTCCACGTTGTTTACATTTTTTCCCTAAATCTGCCTTTAATCAATAAATGTGGTTGTCTTATTTTCTGTTTAGAATTAGAAATACAAATCTTACAGTGGATGAACATGTTATTGAACGTGGGGGAAGCCGGAGCACCCGGAGTGAACCCACATCTACACGGGGAGACATTCCCACCGTGCAGTCTTGTCTTTTTAATATTAAAATGTCCAATTTACAACAACAGCAGCTCTTTTTCCAGTTCCTGTAGTTTCTACAGAATTGGAAACTACAGGAACTGGAAAAAGAGTTGCTGACCTGTTACATCTTCAGGTTTTTCAATGGATTTTCCATCCATTGAAAAATCTTACAGTGGATGAACTTGACTTCTGATGCTGTTGAACGTGGGGGAAGCCGGAGCACCCGGAGTGAACCCACACCTACACGGGGAGACATTCCCACCGAGCAGTCCTGTCTTTTTAATATTAAATATCCAATTAACAACAACAGCAGCTCTTTTTTCAATTCCCGCCAATTACCCAAAACACACATGGCCCCACCCCCCTTTTAAATCTAATGTACTGAGACGTAAGTTGATCTGTGTTGTTTTGACTTAACGTCTGTCTTTGAATTGGCGCAGACATGTTGGTGTCAAAGCCTTTTTGATTCTCCTCCACAGCGAGATATTCTTCCTGGGGCGCTCTTCTTGTTCAGACATATTCTTCTGTTCAGCTGACTCTTCATCTCCTTGAAGTTCTGATTCCTCAGGTGTTGTTTGGATTATGTCTTCCTTTAATGTGACCTTCATCTGTGGAGGAGATGTTCTTTGTTCCTCCATTAGGCCATTCTCCCCTTCTGTGGACACTGCATGAACTTTACTTGTTACATCTTCTGAAGTTGTGCAAAGGTTTGTGACTGTTTTTTCACAAACTGTCTGAGGGATCTCAAAATCAGTTTTTGGTGTCTCAATGTTTGTCTCATCCTGCTGGTCCCCATTTTGTTGTATTCCCATTTCGTCTTCAGTCGGCTGCTGTGGTTTGTCAATCACTGTTTTGTTTTCACAAATCTCAATTATGATGGTGGCTCCCTGATCCTCGACTATTTCCGGTATTGAAACTTCTTCTTCCATGTTTTCTCCAAAAACTTGATCATTATTGGTTGTTTCCCGTTCAGAGGCAGCTTTCAATGCTGCCTTTCTCTTGTTCTTATTCTTAGATTTTTTTGATCGTTTCTTCATTTCATTAACTCCATTTTGTTGTCTTTCAGAGATTATTTCCTCTTCCGAGATTTGCTGGGGACTGTAGATTGTTGTTTCAATCATATGAGTGTTTTTGACTGTGGCTGTCTGATCCCCACCTGTTTCTGGTAAAGAAGCTTCTTTTTCACAGTTTTTTCCAGAAACTTTGTCCTTGTTGGGGTTTTCCAAATCAGATGCAGCTTTCATTGCAGCCTTTCTCTTGGTCCTCCATTTAGCTTTCCTTGATGGCTTTTTGTTATCTTGCTCGTCCCCATTTGGTTGGTTTTCAGATATGTTTTTTTCCTCAGTGATCTGCTGTTCTTTAACGATCACCGTTTCTTTTGCATGAGTCTCATTTTCGATGGTGCCTGTCTGATCCCCAACCGTTTCTGCTGCTGAAATGTGTTGTTCTTCACCATTTGATTCAGAAAGCTTTTCTTTACTGATGGTTTCCAATTCAATCATTCGATGGACTGGAAACCGATAGCCGGTTTCCAGCACATCCATTTCTGTTTGAGTTGAAGTCGTCCGACTGANCCAGCACATCCATTTCTGTTTGAGTTGAAGTCGTCCGACTGACTGGTTTCACTTGACATTTGGTTTCCAGCACATCCATTTCTGTTTGAGTTGAAATTGTTCGACAATGTGGTTTTAACTGGTAGCTGGTTTCCCGTATATCCCTCGCTATTTGTACTGAACCAGATCGAGTATGGACGGTTTTCTGCCATGAGCAGTCTTGGGAATCTTCCTGAATTTGAACAGAAACCACTGAAGTCTTGCTTTGGCTTCTCTCTGAGAGTCCTTTCCTCGTCAGCTCTTTCTGCTGTCTGAGTTTAGCACTCAGTTTACGATTTATATCGAACAGCTCATCAAGTTGTCTCATTAAATATTTCTGTACTTTTATATATTCCAATTCAGAGGCTTTAAATTTGGCTTCGCACATACATTTTCCTTGACTTGTCTTTTCAGAGGAGTGGGGCAAATTTTGAATTTCTCTGAAACACTCTCCTTTAACATTTTCTGATGTTTGATTTTGTTCTTGTGCTGGCTTTGACACTTTTTGAGTTTCAATATTCTCAGCAATAAAACTTATATCCATGTGAGGTTCAGATTTGGGGAGCACTTTCCAAAATGACTTTTTTCCGCTGCTGGGCAAAGCTGCCTGAGAACTATTTTCAGTGAAAAATGTAAGATCTATAGAAGCGTCTGACTCTGGAAAAGATTTCCAAAGCAATGGCTTCTTCTTGATGCGCTTAGTTTTTGAAATCTGTTTCTCCACTTTTTGATCCTCTCTCTGTTGTGGTTTGGAGATGGATTTCTTTTCAGTGACCAGCTGTTTTGTGGAAATTACAGGTTCCTCTTTGCAAATCTCCTTTAAGGAATCTTCCAGATTACCTTCTTCTTCAGGCAGAGAAATGTCTTGGTTATTAACGTTTTCACCACAAGACTTAAAGGACTTCTGTGCTATATTGATAATTTCCTGCAGTCCAGAGATCTGTACTTTTTCGGTAACTGGTGAATCGTCTTCCGTTCCAGTACCTCCTTCAGCTGAAGTCCTTAGATCAGCAGGGGCATGTTTCTCCATCCAGACTTGAAACGGTATCTTTTTCTTTTTGTTGCGCCTTGTCTTTGGTGGCTGTTCCTCAGACTTAGAGAGCTGTTCCTTCTCTGCTGTATTGCTTGTCTCCTGCACTCTAGTGGTGGTCAGTGAAGAGTCCTGCTGTTCGATATTTTCATCAGGTATCTTTAGGTCCTTAGGAGCTTGCAACTCCAACCAGACTGCAAATGGGATCTTCTTCTTGTGCTTGGGTCGCTGGGGTATCTGTAATTCCCTTTCGATGTCCTCAAATGTAACCTCTTCTACTCCAGGCTGATCAGACTGCATTGTGGCCTTTGCTTGTTTCCGGTTCTACAATAAATCACTTGTCTAGAAACTCGGTAAAGATTTCACGTTAAGTTTCAAAAGAAATGTGCACCAAACAAGTTGAAAATCTAACTTTAAACTGCTAAGCAAATTCTCAATAGAAACTATCAACAACAGCTGCTAACAGGTTGTGATGAAAGTAGATCACTGTGCTGAGCTTTTATAATCGCTGGTGATGTCAGAATTCTGCCTTTGAAGTTATATTGTGATGTCACAGTTTCATTTGAAATTCAGAGCGGGCATGTCTTATGGATGTTTTACTAACACAACGGATGCGCGCGCAACCTGACTGTAGCAAGGGCCAGCGAGCTTTTAAACTGTCACTGGTTTCCATAGTTACAAGCCATTACCTTGTTGTTTTGACGTTGGCTAGCATGTTGTCAGCGTAGCTAGCCTGGGCTATTATGACTGTTTAAAACTGAGTGATAAAATAAGACCACTACCAAATTGACATTAATGAACGGGATACTATAAATGGCTAAGAGTTGTATGGTGGTTAGAATTTTATGCTCTTATTTTGAATAATGGTATATTGTTATACGTGTGCATTGTGACATGCTGCACTTCCTTGGGTAAGGTTGTTTTGTTTTTTTTCTGAGAGGAAAAAAAAAGTTTTGATTTGAAGAACGTTTATGTATAACTTAGAAGTGCACTAAAATAACTTTTGGGGTTTTGTTTCTTTTTCAAAGCTGAATTCACTGTTGTCGAAAAGAAAACTATCAACAGTTTATAAGAAAATGCGTAATTTTATTTCACTATGTTTTTTTGTACCTTTTCTGTCTTTACCCTGGCTTTTCTGTTTTTTTTTCAGTTCTCTTGCTGTAGTTTAGGTGCAGGATTCCTCTATCAAGGAAATTGTTTTGTTAACTTTTCAACAAAAATCTTTTGTTTTATTATTATTGAAAATGGACTAATATAACCGTGTATCACTTTAAGAGCTCAGGAAGTCGTCTGAGTAATGTTTGCTGTGATTGGTTCAATCTAATTTCAAGCTGCCAATAGCCGTCGTTGCTGTAAGAGCACATGTTCAGTGTTAGATGAACAGAAAGTTGACGAAGTAATCGTTGGAGACCGTTCAGAGCTCTTTGTTCAAGAGACTGGGAGCGTGCAAATGAATAAATGTAAATTTTGTTAGTATTTAAACAGGATTTGTATATATGTGCAACTTAAATGCATATATATGACAATTTAAAGACTTAACATTATGATATGTGTGATCTCTTGCTTCCATCTGCTGGACAAACCAGAGGATTTTGTGAGGAAAGATCTATGGTCAATAACCTATTAACTGCCCCTAGAAACTTCTCACCCATACAACGGTTCTTCTATATATTTGTTGAACCACAGCCACGCCCAGTGGCCACACCATAACACACCGAATATTTTATGGCTCTTACAATACAAATCAATGTAAAAAATTTTTATAAATTGAACAAACAGAGGGAAAAGACTGACAAACCAGGTACATTATGCAGGACATTTCTGTTGAGTTTGTCCCTGTGTCCAGCAGCAGACTTAAATTATTTGGACAAGACATTGCTGTGATTTATTCAAAATGAAGTTATGCTGTAAAGATGACATGGGAACAGAACATGCATTCTTAAAAATCCTGAATTAAAAAAATATATATCTGAAAGGTTCTGTGGTTATATTAGGTTATGTATTAACTTGAACTTTTTTGTGAATTGCTTGTGGTAATCTCTTAAATCTTGATTTATTTGTATAGGACATTTCAGCAACAAAGCAGTTCAAAGTGCTTTACCTGATGAAACACAAACATAAAACCTCATAAAAACAACAGTTACCATCTTAGAAACTAGTAACAGACATTACATTTTGTCGAATGCCATCATCAAAATCATTAACACCAACTAAGAAAAACGATCTCCATTAAGTTGAAGATAATATTCTGTCGGATCATGTTTTTAATGTAATGCAATAACCATGAGAGCTAAAATAAACCATTAAAGTACAGGAGGAGCAAAAGTTGAAGGGCAAGTTTAAGAGTCACATTCCTGAAATGACTGAGTGACGACAAAACAGTCATTTTAGTCGTCAAGAAGAATACGTTTCAAGTTAATCTCTTCTTTGTTAAAAACTCACTTTAAAACTGGTAAGTACAACTAACATTATTCACTGTTTTGGAACAACCAGCATCAACACAAAGGTTTGTTGTCTTACTTTTAGACTAAAACTAGAGATCTTCCAATCAGGATTGTACTTTAAATTCATCTGACTAATTTGACTAAGTGTCAGTAGGCTTCTTCTACATGCATTAAATCAGTTAAGAAAGCAACTGTGATATTCTGTCAATGTCTCACNCCAACGTGAAGAAGCTGAATAGATTAGGAGTTTAGGAGCTTCTCCAGGTTTCTGGAGGTACCAGTGCAAATCATCATCAACAGCTGAACTGGCTTTACAGCTGATGGAGACGGTCTGTCCTGGAGTAACAGATTGAGATCCTGGAGTCTGAGTCAGGGTGATGACTGCTGAGGAACCTAAAAACATGACACAGAGAGATATTGACACAAATCCAGATCAAAGAAATACAATCAGGTTTCACATGAAAAGGAGGGATCACTGGATTATTTTTCCTGAGACAAGTTCCTATCAGGGTCTCACCCTGAACCAGGAGCCCCAGGATGGTCAGCAGTAGAGTCAGTGACATCATCGTTGTGCTGCTGGTGTGTCAGTGGCTCTGAAAGGCCTGGACAGCCACTGATCAACTCTGACCTCTTAACAGCTGGAGCAGAGAGGCAGGACACATATGCAAACACACTCAGTCAGTCACATGGAGCTCTGCAGCTCATAATGCCTCATTTTTTTCATATTTCGATCTCCATCTCCTGCTATATTTCAGCACAATTCCTCCAATTTGCAGAGAGAGCAGCATTGCAGTTGAGGTCCAAACTATCCAAATACAAATTTTAATTAAAGCCATTTTTATCCAAAAATACATCAATGTAAAAAGTGTATTTTCTGGAAAACTACTGCATATTAAAAATTAACACTCTTTCCAACAATCCTTAAGTCACTATTTAGAATTGCTAACCAATTTTCTGTCTGTTTTCTCTGATATTTTGATGATTCATCTTTGGTAAAGCAGTCAGGACCTTAATGTTGGAAAACCTCTTTGCCATCATGATTCAACTTTCTAAATGAAAGTTGAATCATTTAGAAAAGCACAGTCGTATCTCTACAAACAAAATAGCAATTAGGGATGTTTGGCCTTTTCACATTTCCCATGTGGGTTTTATAGCGTTCCATCAGGTTTAAGTTTGTTTGATGATTTGAAGTATTTTTTTTATTAAATATGTATTTTGAGACTTGGTAGACTTTATTATCTGAAGATGTTCTTCTTTATTGACAACTCTTTTGAAAGTTGAGATCAAACAAATTATCAACATCGACACGAACATCATTTTTACTTCAATATGCAAATAGGTTTGGAAACAATATTTGAAAACAAATGTTAAAAATTAAAAGTTTTTGACAAAAATCTAACTAAATATGTTGAAAGTGAACATGAACACTGAAAACCTTTTCAGGTATTTTGTAATTAAATAAGTCAGGGTGATGTTTAATGAATTACTTTGTTGTAGATATTTTTTGTACAAAAAATTCCCTGTTTTATTTCACATACATATAAGGCAGACTTAAGAGAGTCTTTACAAATGAAATCTATAATAATAATAATAATAATAATAATAATAATAATAATAATAATA
>NW_006800174.1:37113-37761 GCF_000485575.1 Poecilia formosa
GTTGTTGTTGTTGTTGTTGTTGTTGTTGTTGTTGTTGTTGTTGTTGGTATACTAAAATCATGTGTCTTGAGGAGAAATGTCAGCAAAAAATTATATCACTCACTAAACTGTAATCAGAACTTTAGGGTATTATCTTCATGTGTTAAGTGAGCTGTGTAGGAATAAGATGGAGTTTCAGTTCAGTGAGACCAAGGCAGGTTTTTGTACGATGATTTTTCACTGTGTGAACACCCACTGGCTGTTGGGGTAATGAAGACTCTGACAGTAATAAACTGCAGCATCTTCAGCCTGAACTCCACTGATGGTCAGAGTGAAGTCAGAGTTTGATCCACCATCGTTAAAACGATTTGGAGTCCCTGAGACACGACTGCCAACATAGTAAAAGAGTAGATGTGGAGTTTGTCCATCTTTCTGTTGGTACCAGGCTAAGTAGTTGTAGTTATAAACATCTTGACTGGTTCTACAGTTGATGGTGACAGATCCTCCAATATCAGCTCTCAGTGCTGCAGGCTGCTGAGTCACAGTGACCTGACCTCTGACCTCTGAGGACACAGAGACAAAAACATGACAAAAATGGGCTTCATGGTTTAGTCGGCTTCATTTCAGAGGGACAGATGTTCATAGAGGAGAGGAGTTGGATTCTCTGGA
>NW_006800174.1:39760-40920 GCF_000485575.1 Poecilia formosa
CTGCAGTCACAGAGACACTGAGGAGAGACCAGTGCTCCCAGTCCTGAGCTGATTCTAATGTTTTCTAATGTCTGATTTTGCTATAGATCATTTGCTTTAAAAATCTTTGTTTTATTTCATCTTCATAACATCTTTTATGTGTTTAAAAGCTCAATTTCTGTCAAAAATAATAAAATCAAAATCCTTACTCCTGTTTTGACTTCTTTATTTTTCTGTTTTTACCTTGTCAGAGGAAAAACAATGTTTTGTTCACTGTGTGCTGCATGTTAGTAGAGGTTGTTTGCTGCAGAAACTGCAGCTCATCAGTATTGTTACAATAAATTTATCATTTCATTTCAGTTTCTTTTGGACAAATAATGATCAGCTGGAGAGTTTCGCCCATTTTCTGTTCTAACCAAGATGTTTAATGTCAAACATTTGACTCATAAATATGATTTTATTTACATTTTTGCTAAAACCATGTTGCTTCTTGCATAGAAAATGAGGCTAAAACAATGTATCTATATTTAGATAAACTCAGCACACAACCTTAGATTAGGTTCAGAAAATCTCCATGATGACATTTAATTTCAGTCTTAAGTCAAATTCTATCTTCCCAACAAAGTTTCTCCAGGTGTAATATTCCAACCTCTATATTAACTTCAAAGCTTGATGGGAAATTTGTCACTTTGTTGAAAGTTCATGTGAATGTTGTGGTGTCTGTGCTTAGTGAGATGTGTCAGTGTCTGCTGTAACATCCAGGTGGAGTTTCTATTCAGTCAGACTGAGGGAGGTTTTTGTACGACTGTTTTTCACTGTGTGAACAGCTCATACTTGCTAACATCAAATTCTCCCTTACAGTAATAAACTGCAGCATCTTCAGCCTGAACTCCACTGATGGTCAGAGTGAAGTCAGAGTTTGATCCACTGCCTGAAAAACGACTTGGAGTCCCTGATGCTCGAGAGCTGGTATAATAAATGAGGAGCTTAGGAGTTTGTCCATCTTTCTGTTGGTACCAGGCTAAATAGTGCTTGCTGTTGTAAACAAAAACATTTTGTCCGGTTCTACATGTGATGGTCACAGATCCTCCCAGATCGGCTCTCACTGCTGCAGGCTGCTGAGTCACTGAAACCTGGACTATGGACTCTGTGGACACAGAGACAAAAACATGCAGCAGCTT
>NW_006800174.1:41577-44680 GCF_000485575.1 Poecilia formosa
TTATGTAAGATACCAGCTGCCCACTTACTAAAAACAAAGCTTCAAAATGACCTTACAATAGTTTGTCATCTATTCTGTTAAACACAGTAAATTGTTTGAAAATTATAGATTTAAAATTTTTATTTTAACAATGTTTTCTTCAGGTTCTGTTGCTTTACTTTCATGCTACTTGAAAAGTTTCCACTAATAAATGTTTTGGTAAATATGTTTGTGTCAGAGTCAGAGAGCCGTGTCTCTAACAGTCAGAGGTTTTTGTACGACGGTTCAACCAGTTTGTATCACTGTGGCTCACGTTCGGTGGAGGAACCAGACTGGATGTTGGACGTAAGTTTTTCTTTACTAAATCTAATTTTAAATATTAAATGGTCCTGCCGTTTATTTCCATTTACTTTCATTTATGTGAAGAAGTGAAAAGTTTTTCCGTTAAGTTTTAATTTTGTTGAAAATATTAATCTTCTAATAAAAAAATCTCAAATTTGTTTGTTAGAATTTGTGAATATTATTTAACTTTTGAGACTGAGAAATACATGTACGTTAAAAGTAGTTTATTAATAAACATTTTGGGAATTTATTTGACCTTTTTTGATCAAATAAAAAATGTTGCCAAGATACAAAGAAATCTTATTTACTACTCTGTTATTGTGGGTATTATTTTAAATCTATGTTTAAATAATCTGCAAAGTTTAAAAATTAAATCTCACATGAAATGTTTTCAGTCTACTTAGGTAGATTGAAAGTCTTCATAGACTTTACATCTTTTCTGGAAGTGATCAACTGCACATGTTTTGAATAACTTTTAATTAAATTTGGAAAACAGAATGAAGCAAAATGTTGGAAATGTTAAAATGTTTTAATATGATGTGTAAAATATGTATTAAATCGATTTTATTCACAAGTCAAAATGATTCTTGATGGATTCTTAGTTGATTCATTCAGGATAAAGTTATAATTTTCTCTCTGTGCTGATATGCATGAGAGGTTTACTGAAGGGAAGTGAAACAAAGAGTCTCAGTAACTGGTGGAGCAGAAAAACATCTGGCAGAAACATTTTAATATAGAAACTCAACTTTCTCATAGTGAAGCTGTCCTGGTGTCATTTCATTGATGCCTTCTTGGTTCCTGTTCTCTAACCTGATTGGTGTCTCCTAGGTGATACCCGCCCCACCCTGACAGTGCTGCCCCCCTCCAGTGTGGAGCTCCAGCAGCAGCAGGTTACCCTCATGTGTCTGGCCAACAAGGGCTTCCCCTCAGACTGGACTCTGTCCTGGAAGCTGGACGGCAGCAGCAGCAGCAGCTTGGAGCAGAGCAGGAGCCCCGGGGTGCTGCAGAATGACGGCCTCTACAGCTGGAGCAGCACCCTGAGGCTCCCTGCAGACCAGTGGAGGAAGGTGGGCTCTGTGACCTGTGAGGCCTCCCAGGGCTCCCAGTCTGCAGTCACAGAGACACTGAGGAGAGACCAGTGCTCCCAGTCCTGAGCTGATTCTAATGTTTCATTCTGCTATAGATTATTTGCTTTAAAAATCTTTGTTTTATTTCATCTTCATAACCTCTGTTATGTGTTTAAAAGCTCAATATCTGTCAAAAATAATAAAATCAAAATCCTTACTCCTGTTTCGGCTTCTTTATTTTTCAGTTTTTACCTTGTCAGAGGAAAAACAATGTTTTGTTTCTGTGTGCTGCATGTTAGTAGAGGTTGTTTACTGCAGAGGAACAACAGCTCCTCAGTAGTATTATAATAAATTTATAATTTCATTTCAGTTTATTCATATAGCTACAATTTGTTTTACTATACCAAAAATGATTTCATAGGCTTAAAAGAGAAAAAAGCTTTACATCCTATTCAGTTATGTATAATATGAATTAAGTTTATGATTTATTCTTTAGCAAAACTGATAAAAATATATATCAAGATCTCTCTTTTTAAATAAGCAATTAAAAGTGACATGTGCCCAAATGTTTGTTCAGTTGCCAGTCATTCAGTACTTGATTAATTTTCAGTGTGTGACCAAAAGTTGGCTGTTCAAAATGTGAGCTCTGACAGAATCTTCAGCCTGAACTTTATTGATGGTCAGAGTGAAGTCAGAGTTTGATCTACTGTCTATGAAACCATTTAGAGTCCCTGAAACTTTTCTTTTGGACAAATAATGAACAGCTGGAGAGTTTCACCCATTTTCTGTTCTAACCAAGTCAAACATCTGACTCATAAATAGGATTTTATTTTATTTTATTTTATTTTAACATCAAATAATTTTTGATGTTGCTTTTTGAATAGAAAATGAAGTCAAAACAAAGGTACCTTTATTTAAATAAACTCAACACACAACCCCAGATTGTGATTATAAAATCTCCATGTGTACCTGAATGATGACATTTAATTTCAGCCTTAAGTCAAATTTTACCTTCCCAACATTTTTTCTCCAGTTGTAATATTCCAACCTCTTTATTAATTTCAAAGTCAGATAGGAAACGTGCACTTATTTCAATATTTACGTGAATGTCGTGGTGTCTGTGCTTAGTGAGATGTTTCAGTGTAACATCCAGCTAGAGATTTTATACAGTCTGACTGAGGGAGGTTTTTGTACGACTGTTTTTCACTGTGTGAACAGCTCATACTTGTTAGCATCAAATTCTCCCTTGTGAAGGTGTTTTAAAATAACACATTCATGAACATTTGTGTGTA
This sequence comes from Poecilia formosa, assembly GCF_000485575.1. Classification (NCBI taxonomy): domain Eukaryota; kingdom Metazoa; phylum Chordata; class Actinopteri; order Cyprinodontiformes; family Poeciliidae; genus Poecilia; species Poecilia formosa. The sequence continues at coordinate 44,258 of NW_006800174.1, forward strand.
TTCATGTGGAAGATTTCAGTAAACTATCAGTTTCTGCAACACCTGGAAGCTGCAGCAATATAGTTTCTGTTCAGTTTGACTGAGGGAGGTTTTTGTACGACTGTTTTTCACTGTGTGAACAGCTCATACTTGTTAGCATCAAATTCTCCCTTATTAAGGTGTTTTAAAATAACACCTTCATGAACATTTGTGTGTATTCATGTGGAAGATTTCAGTAAACTATCAGTTTCTGCAACAGCTGGAAGCTGCAGCAATATAGTTTCAGTCTGACTGAGGGAGGTTTTTGTACGATGATTTTTCACTGTGTGAACACAGCCTGACTGTTGAACTCATGAAGACTCTGGCAGTAATAAACTGCAGCATCTTCAGCCTGAACTCCATTGATGGTAAGAGTGAAGTCAGAGTTTGATCCCCTGCCTGAAA